>NW_026775249.1:15000-20480 GCF_030867095.1 Alligator mississippiensis | reverse complement strand
CCCTGCCGTGTTGAGGGGCCAAACCCGAGTTTGGAGCCAGGTCAACGGGGAAAACCGGAAAAGGGCCGGAGAAGGCGGTCAGGCCGGGCGAGAGTTCCAGGAGCTCGGCCACAATTCCGATTTCGTCCCGGTCAAGGGCTCCGTGGAAGGGCAGCCCGGGGGCGGGTCCAAGGGCCCCGGCAGGGACCCGGGCCTCCGGGGTCGGAGCCCAGGCACCCCGCCGAGGGGTGGTCGTCCCGGGCCAAGGCGGCGGGAGCCCGGGCAGGACTCCGCGGGGCAGGCCGGGCGGGAGTTCCAGGAGCCCGGCCGCGATTCCGACTTCTCCCCGGTGCCCTGCCCGGAGGCCGGGCAGGTCCGGGGGCCTTCGGCGCGGGCGGCGGGCTGCTCCCGCGGGGGAGACGAGCCGTGCTGGGCCCCGGGAGGGAGGCCCGGGGTCGACCTGGCGCCGGGGCTCCGGCCCTGGAAGTCCCGATGAGGTTTTTCAAACGGCCCGTGCCCGGGCCTTCGCTCCAGGAGGGCGGACACTTTCGGCGGTTGCCCCCGGTGGCTGGGCCGGGTGCCGCATCTACAATATTGCCAGGAAAGGTCCGCGGAGATTTTCGGGGACACGGTTTTCGGGACCCTAGTTGCCCATCTTGGGTTCCAGGAGGTCGGGCAGGGGTACCTCCGGGACCGGACCGTGCTGCAGGAGGGGCTCAACCCCGGGTTTGGCTCCATGTCGACTGGAGCTCCGGCCCAGGGGCGGGCCGGGCGAGAGTTCCAGGAGCCCGGCCGCGATTCCGGCTTCTCCCCGGTGCCCTGCCCGGAGGCCGGGCAGGTCCGGGGGCCTTCGGCGCGGGCGGCGGGCTGCTCCCGCGGGGGAGACGAGCCTCTCTGGGGCCCGGGAGGTTGGCCCTGGGTCGACCTGGCGCCGGGGCTCGGGCTCCGGAAGTCCGTATGAGGTTTTTCAAACGGGCCTTGCCCGGGCCTTCGCTCCAGGAGGGCGGACACTTTCGGCGGTTGCCCCCGGCGGCTGGGCCGGGTGCCGCATCTACAATATTGCCAGGAAAGGTTCGCGGAGATTTTCGAGGACACGGGTTTCGGGACCCTAGATGCCCATCTTGGGTTCCAGGAGCTCGGACGGAGGAACCTCCGGGGCCGGACCGTTCCGAAGGAGGGGGTCAAAACCGAGTTTGGCTCCATGTCGACTGGAGCTCCGGCCCCGGGGCGGGCCGGGCGGCCTGCCCGGCGAGAGTTCCAGGAGCCCGGCCGCGATTCCGGCTTCTCCCCGGTGCCCTGCCCGGAGGCCGGGCGGGCCCGGGGGCCTTCGGCGCGGGCGGCAGGCGGCTTCCGCGGCGGAGACGAGCCTCTCTGGGGCCCGGGAGGTGGGCCCTGGGTCGACCTGCCGCCGGGGCTCGGGCTCCGGAAGTCCGTATGAGGTTTTTCAAACGGGCCTTGCCCGGGTCTTCGCTCCAGGAGGGCGGACACTTTCGGCGGTTGCCCCCGGCGGCTGGGCCGGGTGCCGCATCTACAATATTGCCAGGAAAGGTTCGCGGAGATTTTCGAGGACACGGGTTTCGGGACCCTAGATGCCCATCTTGGGTTCCAGGAGGCCGGACGGAGGAACCTCCGGGGCCGGACCGTGCTGCAGGAGAGGTTCAACCCCGAGTTTGGCTCCATGTCGACTGGAGCTCCGGCCCGGGGGGCGGGCCGGGCGGCCTGGCCGGGCGAGAGTTCCAGGAGCCCGGCCGCGATTCCGGCTTCTCCCCGGTGCCCTGCCCGGAGGCCGGGCAGGTCCGGGGGCCTTCGGCGAGGGCGGCGGGCTGCTCCCGCGGGGGAGACGAGCCGTGCTGGGCCCCGGGAGGGAGGCCCGCGGTCGACCTGGCGCCGGGGCTCCGGCCCTGGAAGTCCGTATGAGGTTTTTCAAACGGGCCTTGCCCGGGCCTTCGCTCCAGGAGGCCGGACACTTTCGGCGGTTCGTCCCGGTGGCTGGGCCGGGTGCCGCATCTGCAATATTGCCAGGAAAGGTTCGCGGAGATTTTCGAGGACACGGGTTTCGGGACCCTAGATGCCCATCTTGGGTTCCAGGAGCTCGGACGGAGGAACCTCCGGGGCCGGACCGTGCTGCAGGCGAGGGTCAACCCCGAGTTTGGCTCCATGTCGACTGGCGCTCCGGCCCGGGGGGCGGGCCGGGCGGGCAGGCCGGGCGAGAGTTCCAGGAACCCGGCCGCGATTCCGGCTTCGACCCGGTCGACTGCACGGCGGGCGTGCAGGCCGGCGGCGACTCCCAGGGCCCCTTCCAGGCTGCGGGGCCCAGCGGTTGGAGCCCGGCTACCCCGGCGAGGGGCGGAAGAACCTGCACGGCGCGGCCGGAGAACCCGGCATGCATGCGCGGGGCAGGCCGGGCAGGAGTTCCAGGAGCCCGGCCACGATTCCTACTTCTCCCCGGTGCCCTGCCCGGAGGCCGGGCGGGCCCGGGGGCCTTCGGCGCGGGCGGCGGGCGGCTTCCGCGGCGGAGACGAGCCTCTCTGGGGCCCGGGAGGTCGGCCCTGGGTCGACCTGGCGCCGGGGCTCGGGCTCCGGAAGTCCGTATGAGGTTTTTGAAACGGGCCTTGCCCGGGCCTTCGCTCCAGGAGGGCGGACACTTTCGGCGGTTGCCCCCGGTGGCTGGGCCGGGTGCCGCATCTACAATATTGCCAGGAAAGGTTCGCGGAGATTTTCGGGGACACGGATTTCGGGACCCTAGATGCCCATCTTGGGTTCCAGGAGGTCGGACGGAGGAACCTCCGGGGCCGGACCGTGCTGCAGGAGGGGGTCAAAACCGAGTTTGGCTCCAAGTCGACTGGAGCCCCGGCCCGGGGGGCGGGCCGGGCGGGCAGGCCGGGCGAGAGTTCCAGGAACCCGGCCGCGATTCCGGCTTCGACCCGGTCGACTGCACGGCGGGCGTGCAGGCCGGGGGGCGACTCGCAGGGGCCCTTCCAGGCTGCGGGGCCCAGCGGTTGGAGCCCGGCTACCCCGGCGAGGGGCGGAAGAACCTGCACGGCGCGGCGGGAGAACCCGGCATGCTTCCGCGGGGCAGGCCGGGCAGGAGTTCCAGGAGCCCGGCCACGATTCCTACTTCTCCCCGGTGCCCTGCCCGGAGGCCGGGCGGGCCCGGGGGCCTTCGCCGCGGGCGGCGGGCGGCTTCCGCGCCGGAGACGAGCCTCTCTGGGGCCCGGGAGGTCGGCCCTGGGTCGACCTGGCGCCGGGGCTCGGGCTCCGGAAGTCCGTATGAGGTTTTTGAAACGGGCCTTGCCCGGGCCTTCGCTCCAGGAGGGCGGACACTTTCGGCGGTTGCCCCCGGTGGCTGGGCCGGGTGCCGCATCTACAATATTGCCAGGAAAGGTTCGCGGAGATTTTCGGGGACACGGATTTCGGGACCCTAGATGCCCATCTTGGGTTCCAGGAGGTCGGACGGAGGAACCTCCGGGGCCGGACCGTGCTGCAGGAGGGGGTCAAAACCGAGTTTGGCTCCAAGTCGACTGGCGCTCCGGCCCGGGGGGCGGGCCGGGCGGGCAGGCCGGGCGAGAGTTCCAGGAACCCGGCCGCGATTCCGGCTTCGACCCGGTCGACTGCACGGCGGGCGTGCAGGCCGGGGGGCGACTCGCAGGGGCCCTTCCAGGCTGCGGGGCCCAGCGGTTGGAGCCCGGCTACCCCGGCGAGGGGCGGAAGAACCTGCACGGCGCGGCGGGAGAACCCGGCATGCTTCCGCGGGGCAGGCCGGGCAGGAGTTCCAGGAGCCCGGCCACGATTCCTACTTCTCCCCGGTGCCCTGCCCGGAGGCCGGGCGGGCCCGGGGGCCTTCGGCGCGGGCGGCGGGCGGCTTCCGCGGCGGAGACGAGCCTCTCTGGGGCCCGGGAGGTCGGCCCTGGGTCGACCTGGCGCCGGGGCTCGGGCTCCGGAAGTCCGTATGAGGTTTTTGAAACGGGCCTTGCCCGGGCCTTCGCTCCAGGAGGGCGGACACTTTCGGCGGTTGCCCCCGGTGGCTGGGCCGGGTGCCGCATCTACAATATTGCCAGGAAAGGTTCGCGGAGATTTTCGGGGACACGGATTTCGGGACCCTGGATGCCCATCTTGGGTTCCAGGAGGTCGGACGGAGGAACCTCCGGGGCCGGACCGTGCTGCAGGAGGGGGTCAAAACCGAGTTTGGCTCCATGTCGACTGGCGCCCCGGCCCGGGGGGCGGGCCGGGCGGGCAGGCCGGGCGAGAGTTCCAGGAACCCGGCCGCGATTCCGGCTTCGACCCGGTCGACTGCACGGCGGGCGTGCAGGCCGGCGGCGACTCGCAGGGCCCCTTCCACGCTGCGGGGCCCAGCGGTTGGAGCCCGGCTACCCCGGCGAGGGGCGGAAGAACCTGCACGGCGCGGCGGGAGAACCCGGCATGCTTCCGCGGGGCAGGCCGGGCAGGAGTTCCAGGAGCCCGGCCACGATTCCTACTTCTCCCCGGTGCCCTGCCCGGAGGCCGGGCGGGCCCGGGGGCCTTCGCCGCGGGCGGCGGGCGGCTTCCGCGGCGGAGACGAGCCTCTCTGGGGCCCGGGAGGTCGGCCCTGGGTCGACCTGGCGCCGGGGCTCGGGCTCCGGAAGTCCGTATGAGGTTTTTGAAACGGGCCTTGCCCGGGCCTTCGCTCCAGGAGGGCGGACACTTTCGGCGGTTGCCCCCGGTGGCTGGGCCGGGTGCCGCATCTACAATATTGCCAGGAAAGGTTCGCGGAGATTTTCGGGGACACGGATTTCGGGACCCTAGATGCCCATCTTGGGTTCCAGGAGGTCGGACGGAGGAACCTCCGGGGCCGGACCGTGCTGCAGGAGGGGGTCAAAACCGAGTTTGGCTCCAAGTCGACTGGAGCCCCGGCCCGGGGGGCGGGCCGGGCGGGCAGGCCGGGCGAGAGTTCCAGGAACCCGGCCGCGATTCCGGCTTCGACCCGGTCGACTGCACGGCGGGCGTGCAGGCCGGGGGGCGACTCGCAGGGGCCCTTCCAGGCTGCGGGGCCCAGCGGTTGGAGCCCGGCTACCCCGGCGAGGGGCGGAAGAACCTGCACGGCGCGGCGGGAGAACCCGGCATGCTTCCGCGTGGCAGGCCGGGCAGGAGTTCCAGGAGCCCGGCCACGATTCCTACTTCTCCCCGGTGCCCTGCCCGGAGGCCGGGCGGGCCCGGGGGCCTTCGGCGCGGGCGGCGGGCGGCTTCCGCGGCGGAGACGAGCCTCTCTGGGGCCCGGGAGGTCGGCCCTGGGTCGACCTGGCGCCGGGGCTCGGGCTCCGGAAGTCCGTATGAGGTTTTTGAAACGGGCCTTGCCCGGGCCTTCGCTCCAGGAGGGCGGACACTTTCGGCGGTTGCCCCCGGTGGCTGGGCCGGGTGCCGCATCTACAATATTGCCAGGAAAGGTTCGCGGAGATTTTCGGGGACACGGATTTCGGGACCCTAGATGCCCATCTTGGGTTCCAGGAGGTCGGACGGAGGAACCT
>NW_026775248.1:0-124390 GCF_030867095.1 Alligator mississippiensis | reverse complement strand
TGGTAGGAACCAAAAAACGGGGGTAGGAACCAAAAAAACGGGCACCCGTTTCCGGGGGGACCCATTTAAGCGCGACACCGGGGGTAGGAACCAAAAAACGGGGGTAGGAACCAAAAAAACGGGCCCCCGTTTCCTGGGGGACCCATTGAAGCGCGACACCGAGGGTAGGAACCAAAAAACGGGGGTAGGAACCAAAAAAACGGGCCCCCGTTTCCGGGGGGACCCATTTAAGCGCGACACCGGGGGTAGGAACCAAAAAAAACGGGGGTAGGAAGCAAAAAAACGGGCCCCCGTTTCCAGGGGGACCCATTTAAGCGCGGCACCGGGGGTAGGAACCAAAAAACGGGGGTAGGAACCAAAAAAACGGGCCCCCGTTTCCGGGGGACCCATTTAAGCGCGACACCGGGGGTAGGAAGCAAAAAACGGGGTAGGAACCAAAAAAACGGGCCCCCGTTTCCGGGGACCCATTTAAGCGCGACACCGGGGTAGGAACCAAAAAAGGGGGGTAGGAACCAAAAAAATGGGCCCCCGTTTCCGGGAGGACCCATTTAAGCGCGACACCGGGGGTAGGAACCAAAAAACGGGTGTAGGAACCAAAAAAACGGGCCCCCGTTTCCAGGGGGACCCATTTAAGCGCGACACCGGGGGTAGGAACCAAAAAACGGGGGTAGGAACCAAAAAAAGTTGCCCCCGTTTCCGGGGGGACCCATTTAAGCGCGACACCGGGGGTAGGAACCAAAAAACGGGGGTAGGAACCAAAAAAACGGGCCCCCGTTTCCGGGGGAACCCATTTAAGCGCGACACCGGGGGTAGGAACCAAAAAACGGGGGTAGGAACCAAAAAAAATGGGCCCCCGTTTCCGGGGGGACCCATTTAAGCGCGACACCGGGGGTAGGAACCAAAAAACGGGGGTAGGAACCAAAAAAACGGGCCCCCGTTTCCGGGGGGACCAATTTAAGCGCGACACCGGGGGTAGGAACCAAAAAACGGGGGAATTAACCAAAAAATCGGGCCCCCGTTTCAGGGGGGACCCATTTAAGTGAGACACCGGGGGTAGGAACCAAAAAACGGGGGTAGGAACCAAAAAAACGGGCCCCCGTTTCCGGGGGGACCCATTTAAGCGCGACACCGGGGGTAGGAACCAAAAAACGAGGGTAGGAACCAAAAAAACGGGCCCCCGTTTCAGGGGGGACCCATTTAAGCGCGACACCGGGGGTAGGAACCAAAAAACGGGGGTAGGAACCAAAAAAACGGGCCCCCATTTCCGGGGGACCCATTTAAGCGCGACACCGGGGGTAGGAACCAAAAAACGGGGGTAGGAACCAAAAAAACGGGCCCCCCTCTCCAGGGGGACCCATTTAAGCGCGACACCGGGGGTAGGAACCAAAAAACGGGGGTAGGAACCAAAAAAACCGGCCCCCGTTTCCGGGGGGACCCATTGAAGCGCGACACCGGGGGTAGGAACCAAAAAACGGGGGTAGGAACCAAAAAAACGGGCCCCGTTTCCGGGGGGACCCATTTAAGCGCGACACCGGGGGTAGGAACCAAAAAAACGGGGTAGGAAGCAAAAAAACGGGCCCCCGTTTCCAGGGGGACCCATTTAAGCGCGGCACCGGGGTAGGAACCAAAAAACGGGGGTAGGAACCAAAAAAACGGGCCCCCGTTTCCGGGGGACCCATTTAAGCGCGACACCGGGGGTAGGAAGCAAAAACGGGGGTTTAACCAAAAAAACGGGCCCCCGTTTCCGGGGGGACCCATTGAAGCGCGACACCGGGGGTAGGAACCAAAAAACGGGGGTAGGAACCAAAAAAAGGGGCCCCCGTTTCCGGGGGGACCCATTTAAGCGCGGCACCGGGGGTAGGAACCAAAAAACGGGGGTAGGAACCAAAAAAAACGGGCCCCCGTTTCCGGGGGGACCCATTTAAGCGCGACACCGGGGGTAGGAACCAAAAAACGGGGGTAGGAACCCAAAAAACGGGCCCCCGTTTCCGGGGGGACCCATTTAAGCGCGACACCGGGGGTAGGAACCAAAAAACGGGGGTAGGAACCAAAAAAACGGGCCCCTTTTCCGGGGGGACCGATTTAAGCGCGACACCGGGGGTAGGAACCAAAAAACGGGGGTAGGAACCAAAAAAACAGGCCCCCGTTTCCGGGGGGACCCATTTAAGCGCGACACCGGGGGTAGGAACAAAAAAACGGGGGTAGAAACCAAAAAAACGGGCCCCCGTTTCAGGGGGGACCCATTTAAGCGCGACACCGGGGTTAGGAACCAAAAAACGGGGGTAGGAACCAAAAAAACGGGCCCCGTTTCCGGGGGGACCCATTTAAGCACGACACCGGGGGTAGGAACCAAAAAACGGGGGTAGGAACCAAAAAAACGGGCCCCCATTTCCGGGGGGACCCATTTAAGCGCGACACCGGGGGTAGGAACCAAAAAACGGGGGAATTAACCAAAAAAACGGGCCCCGTTTCCGGGGGGACCCATTTAAGCGCGACACCGGGGGTAGGAACCAAAAAACGGGGGTAGGAACCAAAAAAAATGGGCCCCGTTTCCGGGGGGACCCATTTAAGCGCGACACCGGGGGTAGGAACCAAAAAACGGGGGTAGGAACCAAAAAAACGGGCCCCCGTTTCCGGGGGGACCCATTTAAGCGCGAAACCGGGGGTAGGAACCAAAAAACGGGGGAATTAACCAAAAAACGGGCCCCCGTTTCAGGGTGGACCCATTTAAGTGCGACACCGGGGGTAGGAACCAAAAAACGGGGGTAGGAACCAAAAAAACGGGCACCCGTTTCCGGGGGGACCCATTTAAGCGCGACACCGGGGGTAGGAACCAAAAAACGGGGGTAGGAACCAAAAAAACGGGCCCCCGTTTCCTGGGGGACCCATTGAAGCGCGACACCGAGGGTAGGAACCAAAAAACGGGGGTAGGAACCAAAAAAACGGGCCCCCGTTTCCAGGGGGACCCATTTAAGCGCGACACCGGGGTAGGAACCAAAAAACGGGGGTAGGAACCAAAAAAAGTTGCCCCCGTTTCCGGGGGGACCCATTTAAGCGCGACACCGGGGGTAGGAACCAAAAAACGGGGGTAGGAACCAAAAAAACGGGCCCCCGTTTCCGGGGGGACCCATTTAAGCGCGACACCGGGGGTAGGAACCAAAAAACGGGGGTAGGAACCAAAAAAAATGGGCCCCGTTTCCGGGGGGACCCATTTAAGCGCGACACCGGGGGTAGGAACCAAAAAACGGGGGTAGGAACCAAAAAAACGGGCCCCCGTTTCCGGGGGACCAATTTAAGCGCGACACCGGGGGTAGGAACCAAAAAACGGGGGAATTAAGCAAAAAATCGGGCCCCGTTTCAGGGGGGACCCATTTAAGTGAGACACCGGGGGTAGGAACCAAAAACTGGGGTAGGAACCAAAAAAACGGGCCCCCGTTTCCGGGGGGACCCATTTAAGCGCGTCACCGGGGGTAGGAACCAAAAAAACAGGGGTAGGAAGCAAAAAAACGGTCCCCCGTTTCCAGGGGGACCCATTTAAGCGCGGCACCGGGGGTAGGAACCAAAAAACAGGGGTAGGAACCAAAAAAACGGGCCCCCGTTTCCGGGGGGACCCATTTAAGCGCGACACCGGGGGTAGGAACCAAAAAACGGGGGTAGGAACCAAAAAAACGGGCCCCCGTTTCCGGGGGGACCCATTTAAGCGCGACACCGGGGGTAGGAACCAAAAAACGGGGGTAGGAACAAAAAAAACTGGCCCCCGTTTCCGGGGGAACCCATTTAAGCACGACACCGGAAGTAGGAACCAAAAAACGGGGGTAGGAACCAAAAAAACGGGCCCCCGTTTCCGGGGGGACCCATTTAAGCGCGACACCGGGGGTAGGAAACAAAAAACGGGGGTAGGAACCAAAAAAACGGGCCCCCGTTTCCGGCGGACCCATTTAAGCGCGACACCGGGGGTAGGAACCAAATAACGGGGGTAGGAACCAAAAAAACGGGCCCCCGTTTCCGGGGGGACCCATTTAAGCGCGACACCGGGGGGTAGGAACCAAAAAACGGGGGTAGGAACCAAAAAAACGGGCCCCCGTTTCAGGGGGGACCCATTTAAGCGCGACACCAGGGGTAGGAACCAAAAAACGGGGGTAGGAAACAAAAAAACGGGCCCCCGTTTCCGGGGGGACCCATTTAAGCGCGACACCGGGGGTAGGAACCAAAAAACGAGGGTAGGAACCAAAAAAACGGGCCCCCGTTTCAGGGGGGACCCATTTAAGCGCGACACCGGGGGTAGGAACCAAAAAACGGGGGTAGGAACCAAAAAAACGGGCCCCCATTTCCGGGGGGACCCATTTAAGCGCGACACCGGGGGTAGGAACCAAAAAACGGGGGTAGGAACCAAAAAAACGGGCCCCCCTCTCCAGGGGGACCCATTTAAGCGCGACACCGGGGGTAGGAACCAAAAAACGGGGGTAGGAACCAAAAAAACCGGCCCCCGTTTCCGGGGGGACCCATTGAAGCGCGACACCGGGGGTAGGAACCAAAAAACGGGGGTAGGAACCAAAAAAACGGGCCCCCGTTTCCGGGGGGACCCATTTAAGCGCGACACCGGGGGTAGGAACCAAAAAAACGGGGTAGGAAGCAAAAAAACGGGCCCCCGTTTCCAGGGGGACCCATTTAAGCGCGGCACCGGGGGTAGGAACCAAAAAACGGGGGTAGGAACCAAAAAAACGGGCCCCCGTTTCCGGGGGGACCCATTTAAGCGCGACACCGGGGGTAGGAAGCAAAAAACGGGGGTTTAACAAAAAAAAACGGGCCCCCCTCTCCAGGGGGACCCATTTAAGCGCGACACCGGGGGTAGGAACCAAAAAACGGGGGTAGGAACCAAAAAAACGGGCCCCCGTTTCCGGGGGGACCCATTTAAGCGCGAAACCGGGGGTAGGAACCAAAAAACGGGGGAATTAACCAAAAAAACGGGCCCCCGTTTCAGGGTGGACCCATTTAAGTGCGACACCGGGGGTAGGAACCAAAAAACGGGGGTAGGAACCAAAAAAACGGGCACCCGTTTCCGGGGGACCCATTAAGCGCGACACCGGGGGTAGGAACCAAAAAACGGGGGTAGGAACCAAAAAAACGGGCCCCCGTTTCCTGGGGGACCCATTGAAGCGCGACACCGAGGGTAGGAACCAAAAAACGGGGGTAGGAACCAAAAAAACGGGCCCCCGTTTCCGGGGGGACCCATTTAAGCGCGACACCGGGGGTAGGAACCAAAAAAACGGGGGTAGGAAGCAAAAAAACGGGCCCCCGTTTCCAGGGGGACCCATTTAAGCGCGGCACCGGGGGTAGGAACCAAAAAACGGGGGTAGGAACCAAAAAAACGGGCCCCCGTTTCCGGGGGGACCCATTTAAGCGCGACACCGGGGGTAGGAAGCAAAAAACGGGGGTAGGAACCAAAAAAACGGGCCCCCGTTTCCGGGGGACCCATTAAAGCGCGACACCGGGGTAGGAACCAAAAAAGGGGGGTAGGAACCAAAAAAATGGGCCCCCGTTTCCGGGAGGACCCATTTAAGCGCGACACCGGGGGTAGGAACCAAAAAACGGGTGTAGGAACCAAAAAAACGGGCCCCCGTTTCCAGGGGGACCCATTTAAGCGCGACACCGGGGGTAGGAACCAAAAAACGGGGGTAGGAACCAAAAAAAGTTGCCCCCGTTTCCGGGGGGACCCATTTAAGCGCGACACCGGGGGTAGGAACCAAAAAACGGGGGTAGGAACCAAAAAAACGGGCCCCCGTTTCCGGGGGGACCCATTTAAGCGCGACACCGGGGGTAGGAACCAAAAAACGGGGGTAGGAACCAAAAAAAATGGGCCCCCGTTTCCGGGGGGACCCATTTAAGCGCGACACCGGGGGTAGGAACCAAAAAACGGGGGTAGGAACCAAAAAAACGGGCCCCCGTTTCCGGGGGGACCAATTTAAGCGCGACACCGGGGGTAGGAACCAAAAACGGGGGAATTAACCAAAAAATCGGGCCCCCGTTTCAGGGGGGACCCATTTAAGTGAGACACCGGGGGTAGGAACCAAAAAACTGGGGTAGGAACCAAAAAAACGGGCCCCCGTTTCCGGGGGACCCATTTAAGCGCGTCACCGGGGGTAGGAACCAAAAAAACAGGGGTAGGAAGCAAAAAAACGGTCCCCCGTTTCCAGGGGGACCCATTTAAGCGCGGCACCGGGGGTAGGAACCAAAAAACAGGGGTAGGAACCAAAAAAACGGGCCCCCGTTTCCGGGGGGACCCATTTAAGCGCGACACCGGGGGTAGGAACCAAAAAACGGGGGTAGGAACCAAAAAAACGGGCCCCCGTTTCCGGGGGACCCATTTAAGCGCGACACCGGGGGTAGGAACCAAAAAACGGGGGTAGGAACAAAAAAAACTGGCCCCCGTTTCCGGGGGAACCCATTTAAGCACGACACCGGAAGTAGGAACCAAAAAACGGGGGTAGGAACCAAAAAAACGGGCCCCCGTTTCCGTGGGGACCCATTTAAGCGCGACACCGGGGGTAGGAACCAAAAAACGGGGGTAGGAACCAAAAAAACGGGCCCCCGTTTCCGGCGGACCCATTTAAGCGCGACACCGGAAGTAGGAACCAAATAACGGGGGTAGGAACCAAAAAAACGGGCCCCCGTTTCCGGGGGGACCCATTTAAGCGCGACACCGGGGGGTAGGAACCAAAAAACGGGGGTAGGAACCAAAAAAACGGGCCCCCGTTTCAGGGGGGACCCATTTAAGCGCGACACCGGGGGTAGGAACCAAAAAACGGGGGTAGGAAACAAAAAAACGGGCCCCCGTTTCCGGGGGGACCCATTTAAACGCGACACCGGGGGTAGGAACCAAAAAACGGGGGTAGGAACCAAAAAAAACGGGCCCCCGTTTCCGGGGGGACCCATTTAAGCGCGACACCGGGGGTAGTAACCAAAAAACGGGGGTAGGAACCAAAAAAACAGGCCCCCGTTTCCGGGGGGACCCATTTAAATGCGACACCGGGGGTAGGAACCAAAAAACGGGGGTAGGAACCAAAAAAACGGGCCCTCGTTTCCGGGGGGACCCATTTAAGAGCGACACCGGGGTTAGGATCCAAAAAACGGGGTAGGAACCAAAAAAACGGTCCCCCGTTTCCGAGGGGACCCATTTAAGCGCGACACCGGGGGTAGGAACCAAAAAACGGGGGTAGGAACCAAAAAAACGGGCCCCCGTTTCCGGGAGACCCATTTAAGCGCGACACCGGGGGTAGGAACCAAAAAACGGGGTTAGGAACCAAAAAAAAGGGCCCCCGTTTCCGGGGGGACCCATTTAAGCGCGACACCGGGGGTAGGAACCAAAAAAGGGGGGTAGGAACCAAAAAAATTGGCCCCCGTTTCCGGGAGGACCCATTTAAGCGCGACACCGGGGGTAGGAACCAAAAAACGGGGGTAGGAACCAAAAAAACGGGCCCCCGTTTCCGGGGGGACCCATTTAAGCGCGACACCGGGGTAGGAACAAAAAAAACGGGGGTAGGAACCAAAAAAACGGGCCCCCGTTTCCGGGGGGACCCATTTAAGCGCGACACCGGGGGTAGGAACCAAAAAACGGGGGTAGGAACCAAAAAAACGGGCCCCCGTTTCCGGGGGGACCCATTTAAGAGCGACACCGGGGGTAGGAACCAAAAAACGGGGGTAGGAACCAAAAAAAATGGGCCCCCGTTTCCGGGGGGACCCATTTAAGCGCGACACCGGGGGTAGGAACCAAAAAACGGGGGTAGGAACCAAAAAAACGGGCCCCCGTTTCCGGGGGACCCATTTAAGCGCGACACCGGGGGTAGGAACCAAAAAACAGGGGTAGGAACCAAAAAAACGGGCCCCCGTTTCCGGGGGGACCCATTTAAGCGCGACACTGGGGGTAGGAACCAAAAAACGGGGGTAGGAACCAAAAAAACGGGCCCCCGTTTCCGGGGGACCCATTTAAGCGCGACACCGGGGGTAGGAACCAAAAAACGGGGGTAGGAAGCAAAAAAACGGGCCCCCGTTTCCGGGAGGCCCATTTAAGCGCGGCACCGGGGGTAGGAACCAAAAAACAAGGGGTAGGAACCAAAAAACGGGCCCCCGTTTCCGGGGGACCCATTGAAGCGCGACACCGGGGGTAGGAACCAAAAAACGGGGGTAGGAACCAAAAAAACGGGCCCCCGTTTCCGGGGGGACCCATTTAAGCGCGACACCGGGGTTAGGAACCAAAAAACGGGGGTAGGAACCAAAAAAACGGGCCCCGTTTCCGGGGGACCCATTTAAGCGCGACACCGGGGGTGGGAACCAAAAAACGGGGGTAGGAAGCAAAAAAACGGGCCCCCGTTTCCGGGGGGACCCATTTAAGCGCGACACCGGGGGTAGGAACCAAAAAACGGGGGTAGGAACCAAAAAAACGGGCCCCCGTTTCCGGGGGGACCCATTTAAGCGCGACACCGGGGTAGGAACCAAAAAACGGGGGTAGGAACCAAAAAAACGGGCCCCCGTTTCCGGGGGGACCCATTTAAGCGCGACACCGGGGGTAGGAACCAAAAAACGGGGGAATTAACCAAAAAAACGGGCCCCCGTTTCCGGGGGGACCCATTTAAGCGCGACACCGTGGGTAGGAACCAAAAAACGGGGGTAGGAACCAAAAAAACGGGCCCCCGTTTCCGGGGGGACCCATTTAAGCGCGACACCGGGGTTGGAACCAAAAAACGGGGGTAGGAACCAAAAAAACGGGCCCCCGTTTCCTGGGGGACCCATTGAAGCGCGACACCGAGGGTAGGAACCAAAAAACGGGGGTAGGAACCAAAAAAACGGGCCCCCGTTTCCGGGGAGACCCATTTAAGCGCGACACCGGGGTAGGAACCAAAAAAACGGGGTTAGGAACCAAAAAAAAGGGCCCCCGTTTCCGGGGGGACCCATTAAGCGCGACACCGGGGGTAGGAACCAAAAAAGGGGGTAGGAACAAAAAAAATGGGCCCCCGTTTCCGGGAGGACCCATTTAAGCGCGACACCGGGGGTAGGAACCAAAAAACGGGGGTAGGAACCAAAAAAACGGGCCCCCGTTTCCGGGGGGACCCATTTAAGCGCGACACCGGGGGTAGGAACCAGAAAACGGGGGTAGGAACCAAAAAAACGGGCCCCCGTTTCCGGGGGGACCCATTTAAGCGCGACACCGGGGGTAGGAACCAAAAAACGGGGGTAGGAACCAAAAAAACGGGCCCCCGTTTCCGGGGGGACCCATTTAAGAGCGACACCGGGGGTAGGAACCAAAAACGGGGGTAGGAACCAAAAAAACGGGCCCCCCGTTTCCGGGAGGCCCATTTAAGCGCGGCACCGGGGGTAGGAACCAAAAAACGGGGGTAGGAACCAAAAAAACGGGCCCCCGTTTCCGGGGGGACCCATTGAAGCGCGACACCGGGGGTAGGAACCAAAAAACGGGGGTAGGAACCAAAACAACGGGCCCCCGTTTCCGGGGGGACCCATTTAAGCGCGGCACCGGTGGTAAAAACCAAAAAACGGGGGTAGGAACCAAAAAAACTGGCCCCCCTCTCCAGGGGGACCCATTTAAGCGCGACACCGGGGGTAGGAACCAAAAAACGGGGGTAGGAACCAAAAAAACGGGCCCCCGTTTCCGGGGGGACCCATTGAAGCGCGTCACCGGGGGGTAGGAACCAAAAAACGGGGGTAGGAACCAAAAAAACAGGCCCCCGTTTCCGGGGGGACCCATTTAAGCGCGACACCGGGGGTAGGAACCAAAAAACGGGGGTAGGAACCAAAAAAACGGGCCCCCGTTTCCGGGGGGACCCATTTAAGCGCGACACCGGGGGTAGGAACCAAAAAACGGGGGTAGGAACCAAAAAAACGGGCCCCGTTTCCGGGGGGACCCATTTAAGCGCGACACCGGGGTAGGGACCAAAAAACGGGGGTAGGAACCAAAAAAACGGGCCCCCGTTTCCGGGGGGACCGATTTAAGCGCGACACCGGGGGTAGGAACCAAAAAACGGGGGTAGGAACCAAAAAAACAGGCCCCCGTTTCCGGGGGGACCCATTTAAGCGCGACACCGGGGGTAGGAACCAAAAAACGGGGGTAGGAACCAAAAAAACGGGCCCCCGTTTCCGGGGGGACCCATTTAAGCGCGACACCGGGGTTAGGAACCAAAAAATGGGGGTAGGAACCAAAAAAACGGGCCCCCGTTTCCGGGGGGACCCATTTAAGCGCGGCATCGGGGGTAGGAACCAAAAAACGGGGGTAGGAACCAAAAAACGGGCCCCCGTTTCCGGGGGGACCCATTTAAGCGCGACACCGGGGATAGGAACCAAAAAACGGGGGTAGGAACCAAAAAAACGGGCCCCCGTTTCTGGGGAGACCCATTTAAGCGCGACACCGGGGGTAGGAACTCCAAAAAACGGGGTTAGGAACCAAAAAAAGGGCCCCGTTTCCGGGGGGGACCCATTTAAGCGCGACACCGGGGTAGGAACAAAAAAAACGGGGTAGGAACAAAAAAACGGGCCCCCGTTTCCGGGGGGACCCATTTAAGCGCGACACCGGGGGTAGGAACCAAAAAACGGGGGTAGGAACCAAAAAAAACGGGCCCCCGTTTCCGGGGGGACCCATTTAAGTGCGACACCGGGGTAGGAACAAAAAAAACGGTGGTAGGAACCAAAAAAACGGGCCCCCGTTTCTGGGGGACCCATTTAAGCGCGACACCGGGGGTAGGAACCAAAAAATGGGGGTAGGAACCAAAAAAACGGGCCCCCGTTTCCGGGGGGACCCATTTAAGCGCGACACCGGTGGTAGGAACCAAAAAACGGGGGTAGGAACCAAAAAAAAAACGGGCCCCCGTTTCGGAGGGACCCATTTAAGCGCGACACCGGGGGTAGGAACCAAAAAACGGGGGAATTACCAAAAAAACGGGCCCCCGTTTCCGGGGGACCCATTTAAGCGCGACACCGGGGGTAGGAACCAAAAAACGGGGGTAGAACCAAAAAAACGGGCCCCCGTTTCCGGGGGGACCCATTTAAGCGCGACACCGGGGGTTGGAACCAAAAAACGGGGGTAGGAACCAAAAAAAACGGGCCCCGTTTCCTGGGGGACCCATTGAAGCGCGACACCGAGGGTAGGAACCAAAAAACGGGGGTAGGAACGCAAAAAAACGGGCCCCGTTTCCGGGGGTACCATTTAAGCGCGACACCGGGGGTAGGAACCAAAAAAACGGGGGTAGGAAGCAAAAAAACGGGCCCCAGTTTCCAGGGGGACCCATTTAAGCGCGACACCCGGGGGTAGGAACCAAAAAACGGGGGTAGGAACCCAAAAAAACGGGCCCCCGTTTCCGGGGGGACCCATTAAGCGTGACACCAGGGGTAGGAACCAAAAAACGGGGTAGGAACCAAAAAAACGGGCCCCCGTTTCCGGGGGACCCATTTAAGCGCGACACAGGGGGTAGGAACCAAAAAACGGGGGTAGGAACAAAAAAAACTGGCCCCCGTTTCCGGGGGAACCCATTTAAGCACGACACCGGAAGTAGGAACCAAAAAACGGGGGTAGGAACCAAAAAAACGGGCCCCGTTTCCGGGGGGACCCATTTAAGCGCGACACCGGGGGTAGGAACCAAAAAACGGGGGTAGGGACCAAAAAAACGGGCCCCCGTTTCCGGGGGGACCCATTTAAGCGCGACACAGGGGGTAGGAACCAAAAAACGGGGGTAGGAACCAAAAAAACGGGCCCCCGTTTCCGGGGGGACCCATTTAAGCGCGACACCGGTGGTAGGAACCAAAAAACGGGGGTAGGAACCAAAAAAACGGGCCCCCGTTTCCGGGGGGACCCATTGAAGCGCGACACCGGGGGTAGGAACCAAAAAACGGGGGTAGGAACCAAAAAAACGGGCCCCCGTTTCCGGGGGGACCCATTTAAGCGCGACACCGGGGGTAGGAACCAAAAAACGGGGGTAGTTTAAGCGCGACACCGGGGGTAGGAACCAAAAAACGGGGGTAGGAACCAAAAAAACGGGCCCCCGTTTCCGGGGGAACCCATTTAAGCACGACACCGGAAGTAGGAACCAAAAAACGGGGTAGGAACCAAAAAAACGGGCCCCCGTTTCCGGGGGACCCATTTAAGCGCGACACCGGGGGTAGGAACCAAAAACGGGGGTAGGAACCAAAAAAACGGGCCCCCGTTTCCGGGGGGACCCATTTAAGCGCGGCATCGGGGTAGGAACCAAAAAACGGGGGTAGGAACCAAAAAAACGGGCCCCCGTTTCCGGGGGGACCCATTTAAGCGCGACACCGGGGATAGGAACCAAAAAACGGGGGTAGGAACCAAAAAAACGGGCCCCCGTTTCCGGGGGGACCCATTTAAGCGCGACACCGGGGGTAGGAACAAAAAAAACGGGGGTAGGAACCAAAAAAACGGGCCCCCGTTTCCGGGGGGACCCATTTAAGCGCGACACCGGGGGTAGGAACCAAAAAACGGGGGTAGGAACCAAAAAAACGGGCCCCGTTTCCGGGGGGACCCATTTAGTGCGACACCGGGGGTAGGAACAAAAAAAACGGTGGTAGGAACCAAAAAAACGGGCCCCCGTTTCCTGGGGGACCCATTTAAGCGCGACACCGGGGGTAGGAACCAAAAAACGGGGTAGGAACCAAAAAAACGGGCCCCCGTTTCCGGGGGGACCCATTTAAGAGCGACACCGGGGTAGGAACCAAAAAACGGGGGTAGGAACCAAATAAAATGGGCCCCCGTTTCCGGGGGGACCCATTTAAGCGCGACACCGGGGGTAGGAACCAAAAAACGGGGGTAGGAACCAAAAAACGGGCCCCCGTTTCCGGGGGGACCATTTAAGCGCGACACCGGGGGTAGGAACCAAAAAACGGGGGTAGGAACCAAAAAAACGGGCCCCCGTTTCCGGGGGACCCATTTAAGCGCGACACCGGGGGTAGGAACCAAAAAACGGGGGGTAGGAACCAAAAAAACGGGCCCCGTTTCCGGGGGGACCCATTTAAGCGCGACACCGGGGGTAGGAACCAAAAAACGGGGGTAGGAACCAAAAAAACGGGCCCCCGTTTCCGGAGGCCCATTTAAGCGCGGCACCGGGGGTAGGAACCAAAAAACGGGGGTAGGAACCAAAAAAACGGGCCCCCGTTCCCGGGGGGACCCATTGAAGCGCGACACCGGGGGTAGGAACCAAAAAACGGGGGTAGGAACCAAAAAAACGGGCCCCGTTTCCGGGGGGACCCATTTAAGCGCGACACCGGGGTAGGAACCAAAAAACGGGGGTAGGAACCAAAAAAACGGGCCCCCGTTTCCGGGGGAACCCATTTAAGCGCGACACCGGGGGTGGGAACCAAAAAACGGGGGTAGGAACCAAAAAACGGGCCCCCGTTTCCGGGGGGACCCATTTAAGCGCGACACCGGGGATAGGAACCAAAAAACGGGGGTAGGAACCAAAAAAACGGGCCCCGTTTCCGGGGAGACCCATTTAAGCGCGACACCGGGGGTAGGAACCAAAAAACGGGGTTAGGAACCAAAAAAAAGGGCCCCCGTTTCCGGGGGGACCCATTTAAGCGCGACACCGGGGGTAGGAACCAAAAAAGGGGGTAGGAACCAAAAAAATGGGCCCCCGTTTCCGGGAGGACCCATTTAAGCGCGACACCGGGGGTAGGAACCAAAAAACGGGGGTAGGAACCAAAAAAACGGGCCCCCGTTTCCGGGGGGACCCATTTAAGCGCGACACGGGGGTAGGAACCAAAAAACGGGGGTAGGAACAAAAAAACTGGCCCCGTTTCCGGGGGAACCCATTTAAGCACGACACCGGAAGTAGGAACCAAAAAACGGGGGTAGGAACCAAAAAAACGGGCCCCCGTTTCCTTGGGGACCCATTTAAGAGCGACACCGGTGTTAGGAACCAAAAAAGAGGGGTAGGAACCAAAAAATGGGCCCCCGTTTCCGGGGGGACCCATTTAAGCGCGACACCGGGGGTAGGAACCAAAAAACGGGGGTAGGGACCAAAAAAACGGGCCCCCGTTTCCGGGGGGACCCATTTAAGCGCGACACCGGGGGTAGGAACCAAAAAAACGCGGGTAGGAACCAAAAAAAACGGGCCCCCGTTTCCGGGGGGACCCATTTAAGCGCGACACCGGTGGTAGGAACCAAAAAACGGGGGTAGGAACCAAAAAAACGGGCCCCCGTTTCCGGAGGGACCCATTTAAGCGCGACACCGGGGGTAGGAACCAAAAAACGGGGGTAGGAACCAAAAAAACGGGCCCCCGTTTCCGGGGGGACCCATTTAAGCGCGACACCGGGGTAGGAGCCAAAAAACGGGGGTAGGAACCAAAAAAACGGGCCCCCGTTTCCGGGGGGACCCATTTAAGCGCGACACCGGGGTAGGAACCAAAAAACGGGGGTAGGAACCAAAAAAACGGGCCCCCGTTTCCGGGGGGACCCATTTAAGCGCGACACCTGGGGTAGGAACCAAAAAACGGGGGTAGGAACCAAAAAACGGGCCCCCGTTTCCGGGGGGACCCATTGAAGCGTGACACCGGGGGTAGGAACCAAAAACGGGGGTAGGAACCAAAAAAAGGGCCCCCGTTTCCGGGGGACCCATTTAAGCGCGACACCGGGGTAGGAACCAAAAAACGGGGGTAGGAACCAAAAAAACGGGCCCCCCTCTCCAGGGGGACCCATTTAAGCGCGACACCGGGGGTAGGAACCAAAAAACGGGGGTAGGAACCAAAAAAACGGGCCCCCGTTTCCGGGGGGACCCATTTAAGCGCGACACCGGGGTAGGAACCAAAAAACGGGGAATTAACCAAAAAAACGGGCCCCCGTTTCCGGGGGGACCCATTTAAGCGCGACACCGGGGGTAGGAACCAAAAAACGGGGGTAGGAACCAAAAAAACGGGCCCCCGTTTCCGGGGGGACCCATTTAAGCGCGACACCGGGGTTGGAACCAAAAAACGGGGGTAGGAACCAAAAAAAACGGGCCCCCGTTTCCTGGGGGACCCATTGAAGCGCGACACCGAGGGTAGGAACCAAAAAACGGGGGTAGGAACCAAAAAAACGGGCCCCCGTTTCCGGGGGGACCCATTTAAGCGCGACACCGGGGTAGGAACCAAAAAAACGGGGGTAGGAAGCAAAAAAACGGGCCCCAGTTTCCAGGGGGACCCATTTAAGCGCGACACCGGGGGTAGGAACCAAAAACGGGGGTAGGAACCAAAAAAACGGGCCCCCGTTTCCGGGGGGACCCATTTAAGCGTGACACCAGGGGTAGGAACCAAAAAACGGGGGTAGGAACCAAAAAAACGGGCCCCCGTTTCCGGGGGACCCATTTAAGCGCGACACGGGGGTAGGAACCAAAAAACGGGGGTAGGAACAAAAAAAACTGGCCCCCGTTTCCGGGGGGACCCATTTAAGCGCGGCACCGGGGGTAGGAACCAAAAAACGGGGGTAGGAACCAAAAAAACAGGCCCCCGTTTCCTGGGGACCCATTTAAGAGCGACACCGGTGTTAGGACCAAAAAGAGGGGTAGGAACCAAAAAAAATGGGCCCCCGTTTCCGGGGGGACCCATTTAAGCGCGACACCGGGGTAGGAACCAAAAAACGGGGGTAGGGACAAAAAAACGGGCCCCGTTTCCGGGGGGACCCATTTAAGCGCGACACCGGGGGTAGGAACCAAAAAACGCGGGTAGGAACCAAAAAAACGGGCCCCCGTTTCCGGGGGGACCCATTTAAGCGCGACACCGGTGGTAGGAACCAAAAAACGGGGGTAGGAACCAAAAAAAACGGGCCCCCGTTTCCGGAGGGACCCATTTAAGCGCGACACCGGGGGTAGGAACCAAAAAACGGGGTAGGAACCAAAAAAACGGGCCCCCGTTTCCGGGGGGACCCATTAAGCGCGACACCGGTGGTAGGAACCAAAAAACGGGGGTAGGAACCAAAAAAACGGGCCCCCGTTTCCGGGGGACCCATTTAAGCGCGACACCGGGGTAGGAACCAAAAAACGGGGGTAGGAACCAAAAAAACGGGCCCCCGTTTCCGGGGGGACCCATTTAAGCGCGACACCTGGGGTAGGAACCAAAAAACGGGGGTAGGAACCAAAAAAACGGGCCCCCGTTTCCGGGGGGACCCATTGAAGGGTGACACGGGGGTAGGAACCAAAAAACGGGGTAGGAACCAAAAAAACGGGCCCCCGTTTCCGGGGGGACCCATTTAAGCGCGACACCGGGGGTAGGAACCAAAAAACGGGGGTAGGAACCAAAAAAACGGGCCCCCCTCTCCAGGGGGACCCATTTAAGCGCGACACCGGGGGTAGGAACCAAAAAACGGGGTAGGAACCAAAAAACCGGGCCCCCGTTTCCGGGGGGACCCATTGAAGCGCGACACCGGGGGTAGGAACCAAAAAACGGGGGTAGGAACCAAAAAAACAGGCCCCCGTTTCCGGGGGACCCATTTAAGCGCGACACCGGGGGTAGGAACCAAAAAACGGGGGTAGGAACCAAAAAAACCGGCCCCCGTTTCCGGGGGGACCCATTTAAGCGCGACACCGGGGGTAGGAACCAAAAAACGGGGGTAGGAACCAAAAAAACGGGCCCCCGTTTCCGGGGGACCCATTTAAGCGCGACACCGGGGGTAGGAACCAAAAAACGGGGGTAGGAACCAAAAAACGGGTCCCCGTTTCCGGGGGGACCCATTTAAGCGCGACACCGGGGGTAGGAACCAAAAACGGGGGTAGGAACCAAAAAAACGGGCCCCCGTTTCCGGGGGGACCCATTTAAGCGCGACACCGGGGGTAGGAACCAAAAAACGGGGGAATTAACCAAAAAAACGGCCCCCGTTTCCGGGGGGACCCATTTAAGCGCGACACCGGGGTAGGAACCAAAAAACGGGGGTAGGAACCAAAAAACGGGCCCCCGTTTCCGGGGGGACCCATTTAAGCGCGACACCGGGGGTTGGAACCAAAAACGGGGGTAGGAACCAAAAAAACGGGCCCCCGTTTCCTGGGGGACCCATTGAAGCGCGACACGAGGGTAGGAACCAAAAAACGGGGGTAGGAACCAAAAAAACGGGCCCCCGTTTCCGGGGGTACCCATTTAAGCGCGACACCGGGGGTAGGAACCAAAAAAACGGAGGTAGGAAGCAAAAAAACGGGCCCCAGTTTCCAGGGGGACCCATTTAAGCGCGACACCGGGGGTAGGAACCAAAAACGGGGGTAGGAACCAAAAAAACGGGCCCCCGTTTCCGGGGGGACCCATTTAAGCGTGACACCAGGGGTAGGAACCAAAAAACGGGGGTACGAACCAAAAAAACGGGCCCCCGTTTCCGGGGGGACCCATTTAAGCGCGACACGGGGGTAGGAACCAAAAAACGGGGTAGGAACAAAAAAACTGGCCCCCGTTTCCGGGGGAACCCATTTAAGCACGACACGGAAGTAGGAACCAAAAAACGGGGGTAGGAACCAAAAAACGGGCCCCCGTTTCCGGGGGGAACCATTTAAGAGCGACACCGGTGTTAGGAACCAAAAAAGAGGGGTAGGAACCAAAAAAATGGGCCCCCGTTTCCGGGGGGACCCATTTAAGCGCGACACCGGGGGTAGGAACCAAAAAACGGGGGTAGGGACCAAAAAAACGGGCCCCCGTTTCCGGGGGTACCCATTTAAGCGCGACACCGGGGTTAGGAACCAAAAAACAGGGGTAGGAACCAAAAAAACGGGCCCCCGTTTCCGGACACCGGGGGTAGGAACCAAAAAACGGGGGTAGGAACCAAAAAAACGGGCCCCCGTTTCCGGGGGGACCCATTTAAGCGCGACACCGGGGGTAGGAACCAAAAAACGGGGGTAGGAACCAAAAAAACGGGCCCCCGTTTCCGGGGGGACCCATTTAAGCGCGACACCGGGGTAGGAACCAAAAAACGGGGGTAGGAACCAAAAAAACGGGCCCCCGTTTCCGGGGGGACCCATTTAAGCGCGACACCTGGGGTAGGAACCAAAAAACGGGGGTAGGAACCAAAAAAACGGGCCCCCGTTTCCGGGGGGACCCATTGAAGCGTGACACCGGGGGTAGGAACCAAAAAACGGGGGTAGGAACCAAAAAAACGGGCCCCCGTTTCCGGGGGGACCCATTTAAGCGCGACACCGGGGGTAGGAACCAAAAAACGGGGGTAGGAACCAAAAAAACGGGCCCCCCCTCTCCAGGGGGACCCATTTAAGCGCGACACCGGGGGTAGGAACCAAAAAACGGGGGTAGGAACCAAAAAACCGGGCCCCCGTTTCCGGGGGGACCCATTGAAGCGCGACACCGGGGGTAGGAACCAAAAAACGGGGGTAGGAACCAAAAAAACAGGCCCCCGTTTCCGGGGGGACCCATTTAAGCGCGACACCGGGGGTAGGAACCAAAAAACGGGGGTAGGAACCAAAAAAACCGGCCCCCGTTTCCGGGGGGACCCATTTAAGCGCGACACCGGGGGTAGGAACCAAAAAACGGCGGTAGGAACCAAAAAAACGGGCCCCCGTTTCCGGGGGGACCCATTTAAGCGCGACACCGGGGGTAGGAACCAAAAAACGGGGGTAGGAACCAAAAAAACGGGTCCCCGTTTCTGGGGGGACCCATTTAAGCGCGACACCGGGGGTAGGAACCAAAAAACGGGGGTAGGAACCAAAAAAACGGGCCCCCGTTTCCGGGGGGACCCATTTAAGCGCGACACCGGGGGTAGGAACCAAAAAACGGGGGTAGGAACCAAAAAAACGGGCCCCCGTTTCCGGGGGGACCCATTTAAGCGCGACACCGGGGGTTGGAACCAAAAAACGGGGGTAGGAACCAAAAAAACGGGCCCCCGTTTCCTGGGGGACCCATTGAAGC
The DNA here is from genome assembly GCF_030867095.1 of Alligator mississippiensis. Taxonomy (NCBI): domain Eukaryota; kingdom Metazoa; phylum Chordata; order Crocodylia; family Alligatoridae; genus Alligator; species Alligator mississippiensis. The sequence continues at coordinate 105,511 of NW_026775248.1, read as the reverse complement.
GCGACACCGAGGGTAGGAACCAAAAAACGGGGGTAGGAACCAAAAAAACGGGCCCCCGTTTCCGGGGGTACCCATATAAGCGCGACACCGGGGGTAGGAACCAAAAAAACGGGGGTAGGAAGCAAAAAAACGGGCCCCAGTTTCCAGGGGGACCCATTTAAGCGCGACACCGGGGGTAGGAACCAAAAAACGGGGGTAGGAACCAAAAAAACGGGCCCCCGTTTCCGGGGGGACCCATTTAAGCGTGACACCAGGGGTAGGAACCAAAAAACGGGGGTACGAACCAAAAAAACGGGCCCCCGTTTCCGGGGGGACCCATTTAAGCGCGACACGGGGGGTAGGAACCAAAAAACGGGGGTAGGAACAAAAAAAACTGGCCCCCGTTTCCGGGGGAACCCATTTAAGCACGACACCGGAAGTAGGAACCAAAAAACGGGGGTAGGAACCAAAAAAACGGGCCCCCGTTTCCGGGGGGAACCATTTAAGAGCGACACCGGTGTTAGGAACCAAAAAAGAGGGGTAGGAACCAAAAAAATGGGCCCCCGTTTCCGGGGGGACCCATTTAAGCGCGACACCGGGGGTAGGAACCAAAAAACGGGGGTAGGGACCAAAAAAACGGGCCCCCGTTTCCGGGGGTACCCATTTAAGCGCGACACCGGGGTTAGGAACCAAAAAACAGGGGTAGGAACCAAAAAAAACGGGCCCCCGTTTCCGGAGGGACCCATTTAAGCGCGACACCGGGGGTAGGAACCAAAAAACGGGGGTAGGAACCAAAAAAACGGGCCCCCGTTTCCTGGGGGACCCATTGAAGCGCGACACCGAGGGTAGGAACCAAAAAACGGGGGTAGGAACCAAAAAAACGGGCCCCCGTTTCCGGGGGGACCCATTTAAGCGCGACACCGGGGGTAGGAACCAAAAAAACGGGGATAGGAACCAAAAAAACGGGCCCCCGTTTCCGGGGGGACCCATTTAAGCGCGACACCGGGGGTAGGAACCAAAAAACGGGGGTAGGAACCAAAAAAACGGGCCCCCGTTTCCGGGGGGACCCATTTAAGCGCGACACCGGGGGTAGGGACGAAAAAACGGGGGTAGGAACCAAAAAAACGGGCCCCCGTTTCCGGGGGGACCGATTTAACCGCGACACCGGGGGTAGGAACCAAAAAACGGGGGTAGGAACCAAAAAAACAGGCCCCCGTTTCCGGGGGGACCCATTTAAGCGCGACACCGGGTGGTAGGAACCAAAAAACGGGGGTAGGAACCAAAAAAACGGGCCCCCGTTTCCGGGGGGACCCATTTAAGCGCGACACCGGGGTTAGGAACCAAAAAACAGGGGTAGGAACCAAAAAAACGGGCCCCCGTTTCCGGGGGGAATCATTTAAGCGCGACACCGGGGGTAGGAACCAAAAAAACGGGCCCCCATTTCCGGGGGGACCCATTTAAGCGCGACACCGGGGTAGGAACCAAAAAACGGGGGTAGGAACCAAAAAAACCGGCCCCCGTTTCCGGGGGGACCCATTTAAGCGCGACACCGGGGATAGGAACCAAAAAACGGGGGTAGGAACCAAAAAAACGGGCCCCCGTTTCCGGGGGGACCCATTTAAGCGCGACACCGGGGGTAGGAACCAAAGAACGGGGTTAGGAACCAAAAAAAAGGGCCCCCGTTTCCGGGGGGACCCATTTAAGCGCGACACCGGGGGTAGGAACCAAAAAAGGGGGGTAGGAACCAAAAAAATGGGCCCCCGTTTCCGGGAGGACCCATTTAAGCGCGACACCGGGGGTAGGAACCAAAAACCGGGGGTAGGAACCAAAAAAACGGGCCCCCGTTTCCGGGGGACCCATTTAAGCGCGACACCGGGGGTAGGAACCAAAAAACGGGGGAAGGAACCAAAAAAACGGGCCCCCGTTTCCGGGGGGACCCATTTAAGCGCGACACGGGGTAGGAACCAAAAAACGGGGGTAGGAACAAAAAAAACTGGCCCCCGTTTCCGGGGGAACCCATTTAAGCACGACACCGGAAGTAGGAACCAAAAAACGGGGGTAGGAACCAAAAAAACGGGCCCCCGTTTCCGGGGGGACCCATTTAAGCGCGACACCGGGGGTAGGAACCAAAAAACGGGGGTAGGGACCAAAAAAACGGGCCCCCGTTTCCGGGGGGACCCATTTAAGCGCGACACAGGGGGTAGGAACCAAAAAACGGGGGTAGGAACCAAAAAAACGGGCCCCCGTTTCCGGGGGGACCCATTTAAGCGCGACACCGGTGGTAGGAACCAAAAAACGGGGGTAGGAACCAAAAAAACGGGCCCCCGTTTCCGGGGGGACCCATTGAAGCGCGACACCGGGGGTAGGAACCAAAAAACGGGGGTAGGAACCAAAAAAACGGGCCCCCGTTTCCGGGGGGACCCATTTAAGCGCGACACCGGGGGTAGGAACCAAAAAACGGGGGTAGGAACCAAAAAAACGGGCCCCCGTTTCCGGGGGAACCCATTTAAGCACGACACCGGAAGTAGGAACCAAAAAACGGGGGTAGGAACCAAAAAAACGGGCCCCCGTTTCCGGGGGGACCCATTTAAGCGCGACACCGGGGGTAGGAACCAAAAAACGGGGGTAGGAACCAAAAAAACGGGCCCCCGTTTCCGGGGGGACCCATTTAAGCGCGGCATCGGGGGTAGGAACCAAAAAACGGGGGTAGGAACCAAAAAAACGGGCCCCCGTTTCCGGGGGGACCCATTTAAGCGCGACACCGGGGATAGGAACCAAAAAACGGGGGTAGGAACCAAAAAAACGGGCCCCCGTTTCTGGGGAGACCCATTTAAGCGCGACACCGGGGGTAGGAACCAAAAAACGGGGTTAGGAACCAAAAAAAAGGGCCCCCGTTTCCGGGGGGACCCATTTAAGCGCGACACCGGGGGTAGGAACAAAAAAAACGGGGGTAGGAACCAAAAAAACGGGCCCCCGTTTCCGGGGGGACCCATTTAAGCGCGACACCGGGGGTAGGAACCAAAAAACGGGGGTAGGAACCAAAAAAACGGGCCCCCGTTTCCGGGGGGACCCATTTAAGTGCGACACCGGGGGTAGGAACAAAAAAAACGGTGGTAGGAACCAAAAAAACGGGCCCCCGTTTCCTGGGGGACCCATTTAAGCGCGACACCGGGGGTAGGAACCAAAAAACGGGGGTAGGAACCAAAAAAACGGGCCCCCGTTTCCGGGGGGACCCATTTAAGAGCGACACCGGGGGTAGGAACCAAAAAACGGGGGTAGGAACCAAATAAAATGGGCCCCCGTTTCCGGGGGGACCCATTTAAGCGCGACACCGGGGGTAGGAACCAAAAAACAGGGGTAGGAACCAAAAAAACGGGCCCCCGTTTCCGGGGGGACCCATTTAAGCGCGACACCGGGGGTAGGAACCAAAAAACGGGGGTAGGAACCAAAAAAACGGGCCCCCGTTTCCGGGGGGACCCATTTAAGCGCGACACCGGGGGTAGGAACCAAAAAACGGGGGTAGGAACCAAAAAAACGGGCCCCCGTTTCCGGGGGGACCCATTTAAGCGCGACACCGGGGGTAGGAACCAAAAAACGGGGGTAGGAACCAAAAAAACGGGCCCCCGTTTCCGGGAGGCCCATTTAAGCGCGGCACCGGGGGTAGGAACCAAAAAACGGGGGTAGGAACCAAAAAAACGGGCCCCCGTTCCCGGGGGGACCCATTGAAGCGCGACACCGGGGGTAGGAACCAAAAAACGGGGGTAGGAACCAAAAAAACGGGCCCCCGTTTCCGGGGGGACCCATTTAAGCGCGACACCGGGGGTAGGAACCAAAAAACGGGGGTAGGAACCAAAAAAACGGGCCCCCGTTTCCGGGGGAACCCATTTAAGCGCGACACCGGGGGTGGGAACCAAAAAACGGGGGTAGGAACCAAAAAAAACGGGCCCCCGTTTCCGGGGGGACCCATTTAAGCGCGACACCGGGGATAGGAACCAAAAAACGGGGGTAGGAACCAAAAAAAACGGGCCCCCGTTCCCCTCCCCCCGGGGAGACCCATTTAAGCGCGACACCGGGGGTAGGAACCAAAAAACGGGGTTAGGAACCAAAAAAAAGGGCCCCCGTTTCCGGGGGGACCCATTTAAGCGCGACACCGGGGGTAGGAACCAAAAAAGGGGGGTAGGAACCAAAAAAATGGGCCCCCGTTTCCGGGAGGACCCATTTAAGCGCGACACCGGGGGTAGGAACCAAAAAACGGGGGTAGGAACCAAAAAAACGGGCCCCCGTTTCCGGGGGGACCCATTTAAGCGCGACACGGGGGTAGGAACCAAAAAACGGGGGTAGGAACAAAAAAAACTGGCCCCCGTTTCCGGGGGAACCCATTTAAGCACGACACCGGAAGTAGGAACCAAAAAACGGGGGTAGGAACCAAAAAAACGGGCCCCCGTTTCCTTGGGGACCCATTTAAGAGCGACACCGGTGTTAGGAACCAAAAAAGAGGGGTAGGAACCAAAAAAATGGGCCCCCGTTTCCGGGGGGACCCATTTAAGCGCGACACCGGGGGTAGGAACCAAAAAACGGGGGTAGGGACCAAAAAAACGGGCCCCCGTTTCCGGGGGGACCCATTTAAGCGCGACACCGGGGGTAGGAACCAAAAAACGCGGGTAGGAACCAAAAAAACGGGCCCCCGTTTCCGGGGGGACCCATTTAAGCGCGACACCGGTGGTAGGAACCAAAAAACGGGGGTAGGAACCAAAAAAACGGGCCCCCGTTTCCGGAGGGACCCATTTAAGCGCGACACCGGGGGTAGGAACCAAAAAACGGGGGTAGGAACCAAAAAAACGGGCCCCCGTTTCCGGGGGGACCCATTTAAGCGCGACACCGGGGGTAGGAGCCAAAAAACGGGGGTAGGAACCAAAAAAACGGGCCCCCGTTTCCGGGGGGACCCATTTAAGCGCGACACCGGGGTAGGAACCAAAATACGGGGGTAGGAACCAAAAAAACGGGCCCCCGTTTCCGGGGGGACCCATTTAAGCGCGACACCTGGGGTAGGAACCAAAAAACGGGGGTAGGAACCAAAAAAACGGGCCCCCGTTTCCGGGGGGACCCATTGAAGCGTGACACCGGGGGTAGGAACCAAAAAACGGGGGTAGGAACCAAAAAAAGGGCCCCCGTTTCCGGGGGGACCCATTTAAGCGCGACACCGGGGGTAGGAACCAAAAAACGGGGGTAGGAACCAAAAAAACGGGCCCCCCTCTCCAGGGGGACCCATTTAAGCGCGACACCGGGGGTAGGAACCAAAAAACGGGGGTAGGAACCAAAAAAACGGGCCCCCGTTTCCGGGGGGACCCATTTAAGCGTTACACCAGGGGTAGGAACCAAAAAACAGGGGTAGGAACCAAAAAAACGGGCCCCCGTTTCCGGGGGGACCCATTTAAGCGCGACACGGGGGGTAGGAACCAAAAAACGGGGGTAGGAACAAAAAAAACTGGCCCCCGTTTCCGGGGGAACCCATTTAAGCACGACACCGGAAGTAGGAACCAAAAAACGGGGGTAGGAACCAAAAAAACGGGCCCCCGTTTCCGGGGGGACCCATTTAAGAGCGACACCGGTGTTAGGAACCAAAAAAAGAGGGGTAGGAACCAAAAAAATGGGCCCCCGTTTCCGGGGGGACCCATTTAAGCGCGACACCGGGGGTAGGAACCAAAAAACGGGGGTAGGGACCAAAAAAACGGGCCCCCGTTTCCGGGGGGACCCATTTAAGCGCGACACCGGGGGTAGGAACCAAAAAACGCGGGTAGGAACCAAAAAAACGGGCCCCCGTTTCCGGGGGGACCCATTTAAGCGCGACACCGGTGGTAGGAACCAAAAAACGGGGGTAAGAACCAAAAAAACGGGCCCCCGTTTCCGGAGGGACCCATTTAAGCGCGACACCGGGGGTAGGAACCAAAAAACGGGGGAATTAACCAAAAAAACGGGCCCCCGTTTCCGGGGGGACCCATTTAAGCGCGACACCGGGGGTAGGAACCAAAAAACGGGGGTAGGAACCAAAAAAACGGGCCCCCGTTTCCGGGGGGACCCATTTAAGCGCGACACCGGGGGTTGGAACCAAAAAACGGGGGTAGGAACCAAAAAAACGGGCCCCCGTTTCCTGGGGGACCCATTGAAGCGCGACACCGAGGGTAGGAACCAAAAAACGGGGGTAGGAACCAAAAAAACGGGCCCCCGTTTCCGGGGGGACCCATTTAAGCGCGACACCGGGGGTAGGAACCAAAAAAACGGGGGTAGGAAGCAAAAAAAACGGGCCCCAGTTTCCAGGGGGACCCATTTAAGCGCGACACCGGGGGTAGGAACCAAAAAACGGGGGTAGGAACCAAAAAAACGGGCCCCCGTTTCCGGGGGGACCCATTTAAGCGTGACACCAGGGGTAGGAACCAAAAAACGGGGGTAGGAACCAAAAAAACGGGCCCCCGTTTCCGGGGGGACCCATTTAAGCGCGACACAGGGGGTAGGAACCAAAAAACGGGGGTAGGAACAAAAAAAACTGGCCCCCGTTTCCGGGGGAACCCATTTAAGCACGACACCGGAAGTAGGAACCAAAAAACGGGGGTAGGAACCAAAAAAAACGGGCCCCCGTTTCCGGGGGGACCCATTTAAGCGCGACACCGGGGGTAGGAACCAAAAAACGGGGGTAGGGACCAAAAAAACGGGCCCCCGTTTCCGGGGGGACCCATTTAAGCGCGACACCGGGGGTAGGAACCAAAAAACGGGGGTAGGAACCAAAAAAACGGGCCCCCGTTTCCGGGGGGACCCATTTAAGCGCGACACCGGGGTAGGAACCAAAAAACGGGGGTAGGAACCAAAAAAACGGGCCCCCGTTTCCGGGGGGACCCATTTAAGCGCGACACCTGGGGTAGGAACCAAAAAACGGGGGTAGGAACCAAAAAAACGGGCCCCCGTTTCCGGGGGGACCCATTGAAGCGTGACACCGGGGGTAGGAACCAAAAAACGGGGGTAGGAACCAAAAAAACGGGCCCCCGTTTCCGGGGGGACCCATTTAAGCGCGGCACCGGGGGTAGGAACCAAAAAACGGGGGTAGGAACCAAAAAAACGGGCCCCCCTCTCCAGGGGGGCCCATTTAAGTGCGACACCGGGGGTAGGAACCAAAAAACGGGGGTAGGAACCAAAAAAACGGGCCCCCGTTTCCGGGGGGACCCATTGAAGCGCGACACCGGGGGTAGGAACCAAAAAACGGGGGTAGGAACCAAAAAAACAGGCCCCCGTTTCCGGGGGGACCCATTTAAGCGCGACACCGGGGGTAGGAACCAAAAAACGGGGGTAGGAACCAAAAAAACCGGCCCCCGTTTCCGGGGGGACCCATTTAAGCGCGACACCGGGGGTAGGAACCAAAAAACGGGGGTAGGAACCAAAAAAACGGGCCCCCGTTTCCGGGGGGACCCATTTAAGCGCGACACCGGGGGTAGGAACCAAAAAACGGGGGTAGGAACCAAAAAAACGGGTCCCCGTTTCCGGGGGGACCCATTTAAGCGCGACACCGGGGGTAGGAACCAAAAAACGGGGGTAGGAACCAAAAAAACGGGCCCCCGTTTCCGGGGGGACCCATTTAAGCGCGACACCGGGGGTAGGAACCAAAAAACGGGGGAATTAACCAAAAAAACGGGCCCCCGTTTCCGGGGGGACCCATTTAAGCGCGACACCGGGGGTAGGAACCAAAAAACGGGGGTAGGAACCAAAAAAACGGGCCCCCGTTTCCGGAGGGACCCATTTAAGCGCGACACCGGGGGTAGGAACCAAAAAACGGGGGAATTAACCAAAAAAACGGGCCCCCGTTTCCGGGGGGACCCATTTAAGCGCGACACCGGGGGTAGGAACCAAAAAACGGGGGTAGGAACCAAAAAAACGGGCCCCCGTTTCCGGGGGGACCCATTTAAGCGCGACACCGGGGGTTGGAACCAAAAAACGGGGGTAGGAACCAAAAAAACGGGCCCCCGTTTCCTGGGGGACCCATTGAAGCGCGACACCGAGGGTAGGAACCAAAAAACGGGGGTAGGAACCAAAAAAACGGGCCCCCGTTTCCGGGGGTACCCATTTAAGCGCGACACCGGGGGTAGGAACCAAAAAAACGGGGGTAGGAAGCAAAAAAACGGGCCCCAGTTTCCAGGGGGACCCATTTAAGCGCGACACCGGGGGTAGGAACCAAAAAACGGGGGTAGGAACCAAAAAAACGGGCCCCCGTTTCCGGGGGGACCCATTTAAGCGTGACACCAGGGGTAGGAACCAAAAAACGGGGGTAGGAACCAAAAAAACGGGCCCCCGTTTCCGGGGGGACCCATTTAAGCGCGACACAGGGGGTAGGAACCAAAAAACGGGGGTAGGAACAAAAAAAACTGGCCCCCGTTTCCGGGGGAACCCATTTAAGCACGACACCGGAAGTAGGAACCAAAAAACGGGGGTAGGAACCAAAAAAACGGGCCCCCGTTTCCAGGGGGACCCATTTAAGCGCGACACCGGGGGTAGGAACCAAAAAACGGGGGTAGGGACCAAAAAAACGGGCCCCCGTTTCCGGGGGGACCCATTTAAGCGCGACACCGGGGGTAGGAACCAAAAAACGGGGGTAGGAACCAAAAAAACGGGCCCCCGTTTCCGGGGGGACCCATTTAAGCGCGACACCGGGGTAGGAACCAAAAAACGGGGGTAGGAACCAAAAAAACAGGCCCCCGTTTCCGGGGGGACCCATTTAAGCGCGACACCTGGGGTAGGAACCAAAAAACGGGGGTAGGAACCAAAAAAACGGGCCCCCGTTTCCGGGGGGACCCATTGAAGCGTGACACCGGGGGTAGGAACCAAAAAACGGGGGTAGGAACCAAAAAAACGGGCCCCCGTTTCCGGGGGGACCCATTTAAGCGCGGCACCGGGGGTAGGAACCAAAAAACGGGGGTAGGAACCAAAAAAACGGGCCCCCCTCTCCAGGGGGACCCATTTAAGCGCGACACCGGGGGTAGGAACCAAAAAACGGGGGTAGGAACCAAAAAAACGGGCCCCCGTTTCCGGGGGGACCCATTGAAGCGCGACACCGGGGGTAGGAACCAAAAAACGGGGGTAGGAACCAAAAAAACAGGCCCCCGTTTCCGGGGGGACCCATTGAAGCGCGACACCGGGGGTAGGAACCAAAAAACGGGGGTAGGAACCAAAAAAACGGGCCCCCGTTTCCGGGGGGACCCATTTAAGCGCGACACCGGGGGTAGGAACCAAAAAACGGGGGTAGGAACCAAAAAAAACGGGTCCCCGTTTCCGGGGGGACCCATTTAAGCGCGACACCGGGGGTAGGAACCAAAAAACGGGGGTAGGAACCAAAAAAACGGGCCCCCGTTTCCGGGGGGACCCATTTAAGCGCGACACCGGGGGTAGGAACCAAAAAACGGGGGAATTAACCAAAAAAACGGGCCCCCGTTTCCGGGGGGACCCATTTAAGCGCGACACCGGGGGTAGGAACCAAAAAACGGGGGTAGGAACCAAAAAAACGGGCCCCCGTTTCCGGGGGGACCCATTTAAGCGCGACACCGGGGGTTGGAACCAAAAAACGGGGGTAGGAACCAAAAAAACGGGCCCCCGTTTCCTGGGGGACCCATTGAAGCGCGACACCGAGGGTAGGAACCAAAAAACGGGGGTAGGAACCAAAAAAACGGGCCCCCGTTTCCGGGGGTACCCATTTAAGCGCGACACCGGGGGTAGGAACCAAAAAAACGGGGGTAGGAAGCAAAAAAACGGGCCCCAGTTTCCAGGGGGACCCATTTAAGCGCGACACCGGGGGTAGGAACCAAAAAACGGGGGTAGGAACCAAAAAAACGGGCCCCCGTTTCCGGGGGGACCCATTTAAGCGTTACACCAGGGGTAGGAACCAAAAAACGGGGGTAGGAACCAAAAAAACGGGCCACCGTTTCCGGGGGGACCCATTTAAGCGCGACACGGGGGGTAGGAACCAAAAAACGGGGGTAGGAACAAAAAAAACTGGCCCCCGTTTCCGGGGGAACCCATTTAAGCACGACACCGGAAGTAGGAACCAAAAAACGGGGGTAGGAACCAAAAAAACGGGCCCCCGTTTCCGGGGGGACCCATTTAAGAGCGACACCGGTGTTAGGAACCAAAAAAGAGGGGTAGGAACCAAAAAAATGGGCCCCCGTTTCCGGGGGGACCCATTTAAGCGCGACACCGGGGGTAGGAACCAAAAAACGGGGGTAGGGACCAAAAAAAACGGGCCCCCGTTTCCGGGGGGACCCATTTAAGCGCGACACCGGGGGTAGGAACCAAAAAACGCGGGTAGGAACCAAAAAAACGGGCCCCCGTTTCCGGGGGGACCCATTTAAGCGCGACACCGGTGGTAGGAACCAAAAAACGGGGGTAGGAACCAAAAAAACGGGCCCCCGTTTCCGGAGGGACCCATTTAAGCGCGACACCGGGGGTAGGAACCAAAAAACGGGGGAATTAACCAAAAAAACGGGCCCCCGTTTCCGGGGGGACCCATTTAAGCGCGACACCGGGGGTAGGAACCAAAAAACGGGGGTAGGAACCAAAAAAACGGGCCCCCGTTTCCGGGGGGACCCATTTAAGCGCGACACCGGGGGTTGGAACCAAAAAACGGGGGTAGGAACCAAAAAAACGGGCCCCCGTTTCCTGGGGGACCCATTGAAGCGCGACACCGAGGGTAGGAACCAAAAAACGGGGGTAGGAACCAAAAAAACGGGCCCCCGTTTCCGGGGGTACCCATTTAAGCGCGACACCGGGGGTAGGAACCAAAAAAACGGGGGTAGGAAGCAAAAAAACGGGCCCCAGTTTCCAGGGGGACCCATTTAAGCGCGACACCGGGGGTAGGAACCAAAAAACGGGGGTAGGAACCAAAAAAACGGGCCCCCGTTTCCGGGGGGACCCATTTAAGCGTGACACCAGGGGTAGGAACCAAAAAACGGGGGTAGGAACCAAAAAAACGGGCCCCCGTTTCCGGGGGGACCCATTTAAGCGCGACACAGGGGGTAGGAACCAAAAAACGGGGGTAGGAACAAAAAAAACTGGCCCCCGTTTCCGGGGGAACCCATTTAAGCACGACACCGGAAGTAGGAACCAAAAAACGGGGGTAGGAACCAAAAAAACGGGCCCCCGTTTCCGGGGGGACCCATTTAAGCGCGACACCGGGGGTAGGAACCAAAAAACGGGGGTAGGGACCAAAAAAACGGGCCCCCGTTTCCGGGGGGACCCATTTAAGCGCGACACCGGGGGTAGGAACCAAAAAACGGGGGTAGGAACCAAAAAAACGGGCCCCCGTTTCCGGGGGGACCCATTTAAGCGCGACACCGGGGTAGGAACCAAAAAACGGGGGTAGGAACCAAAAAAACGGGCCCCCGTTTCCGGGGGGACCCATTTAAGCGCGACACCTGGGGTAGGAACCAAAAAACGGGGGTAGGAACCAAAAAAACGGGCCCCCGTTTCCGGGGGGACCCATTGAAGCGTGACACCGGGGGTAGGAACCAAAAAACGGGGGTAGGAACCAAAAAAACGGGCCCCCGTTTCCGGGGGGACCCATTTAAGCGCGGCACCGGGGGTAGGAACCAAAAAACGGGGGTAGGAACCAAAAAAACGGGCCCCCCTCTCCAGGGGGACCCATTTAAGCGCGACACCGGGGGTAGGAACCAAAAAACGGGGGTAGGAACCAAAAAAACGGGCCCCCGTTTCCGGGGGGACCCATTGAAGCGCGACACCGGGGGTAGGAACCAAAAAACGGGGGTAGGAACCAAAAAAACAGGCCCCCGTTTCCGGGGGGACCCATTTAAGCTCGACACCGGGGGTAGGAACCAAAAAACGGGGGTAGGAACCAAAAAAACCGGCCCCCGTTTCCGGGGGGACCCATTTAAGCGCGACACCGGGGGTAGGAACCAAAAAACGGGCCCCCGTTTCCGGGGGGACCCATTTAAGCGCGACACCGGGGGTAGGAACCAAAAAACGGGGGTAGGAACCAAAAAAACGGGTCCCCGTTTCCGGGGGGACCCATTTAAGCGCGACACCGGGGGTAGGAACCAAAAAACGGGGGTAGGAACCAAAAAAACGGGCCCCCGTTTCCGGGGGGACCCATTTAAGCGCGACACCGGGGGTAGGAACCAAAAAACGGGGGAATTAACCAAAAAAACGGGCCCCCGTTTCCGGGGGGACCCATTTAAGCGCGACACCGGGGGTAGGAACCAAAAAACGGGGGTAGGAACCAAAAAAACGGGCCCCCGTTTCCGGGGGTACCCATTTAAGCGCGACACCGGGGGTAGGAACCAAAAAAACGGGGGTAGGAAGCAAAAAAACGGGCCCCAGTTTCCAGGGGGACCCATTTAAGCGCGACACCGGGGGTAGGAACCAAAAAACGGGGGTAGGAACCAAAAAAACGGGCCCCCGTTTCCGGGGGGACCCATTTAAGCGTTACACCAGGGGTAGGAACCAAAAAACGGGGGTAGGAACCAAAAAAACGGGCCCCCGTTTCCGGGGGGACCCATTTAAGCGCGACACGGGGGGTAGGAACCAAAAAACGGGGGTAGGAACAAAAAAAACTGGCCCCCGTTTCCGGGGGAACCCATTTAAGCACGACACCGGAAGTAGGAACCAAAAAACGGGGGTAGGAACCAAAAAACGGGCCCCCGTTTCCGGGGGGACCCATTTAAGAGCGACACCGGTGTTAGGAACCAAAAAAGAGGGGTAGGAACCAAAAAAATGGGCCCCCGTTTCCGGGGGGACCCATTTAAGCGCGACACCGGGGGTAGGAACCAAAAAACGGGGGTAGGGACCAAAAAAACGGGCCCCCGTTTCCGGGGGGACCCATTTAAGCGCGACACCGGGGGTAGGAACCAAAAAACGCGGGTAGGAACCAAAAAAAACGGGCCCCCGTTTCCGGGGGGACCCATTTAAGCGCGACACCGGTGGTAGGAACCAAAAAACGGGGGTAGGAACCAAAAAAAACGGGCCCCCGTTTCCGGAGGGACCCATTTAAGCGCGACACCGGGGGTAGGAACCAAAAAACGGGGGAATTAACCAAAAAAACGGGCCCCCGTTTCCGGGGGGACCCATTTAAGCGCGACACCGGGGGTAGGAACCAAAAAACGGGGGTAGGAACCAAAAAAACGGGCCCCCGTTTCCGGGGGGGACCCATTTAAGCGCGACACCGGGGGTTGGAACCAAAAAACGGGGGTAGGAACCAAAAAAACGGGCCCCCGTTTCCTGGGGGACCCATTGAAGCGCGACACCGAGGGTAGGAACCAAAAAACGGGGGTAGGAACCAAAAAAACGGGCCCCCGTTTCCGGGGGTACCCATTTAAGCGCGACACCGGGGGTAGGAACCAAAAAAACGGGGGTAGGAAGCAAAAAAAACGGGCCCCCAGTTTCCAGGGGGACCCATTTAAGCGCGACACCGGGGGTAGGAACCAAAAAACGGGGGTAGGAACCAAAAAAACGGGCCCCCGTTTCCGGGGGGACCCATTTAAGCGTGACACCAGGGTAGGAACCAAAAAACGGGGGTAGGAACCAAAAAAACGGGCCCCCGTTTCCGGGGGGACCCATTTAAGCGCGACACAGGGGGTAGGAACCAAAAAACGGGGGTAGGAACAAAAAAAACTGGCCCCCGTTTCCGGGGGAACCCATTTAAGCACGACACCGGAAGTAGGAACCAAAAAACGGGGGTAGGAACCAAAAAAACGGGCCCCCGTTTCCGGGGGACCCATTTAAGCGCGACACCGGGGGTAGGAACCAAAAAACGGGGGTAGGGACCAAAAAAACGGGCCCCCGTTTCCGGGGGGACCCATTTAAGCGCGACACCGGGGGTAGGAACCAAAAAACGCGGGTAGGAACCAAAAAAAACGGGCCCCGTTTCCGGGGGGACCCATTTAAGCGCGACACCGGTGGTAGGAACCAAAAAACGGGGGTAGGAACCAAAAAAACGGGCCCCCGTTTCCGGAGGGACCCATTTAAGCGCGACACCGGGGGTAGGAACCAAAAAACGGGGGTAGGAACCAAAAAAAACGGGCCCCCGTTTCCGGAGGGACCCATTTAAGCGCGACACCGGGGGTAGGAACCAAAAAACGGGGGAATTAACCAAAAAAACGGGCCCCCGTTTCCGGGGGGACCCATTTAAGCGCGACACCGGGGGTAGGAACCAAAAAACGGGGGTAGGAACCAAAAAAACGGGCCCCCGTTTCCGGGGGGACCCATTTAAGCGCGACACCGGGGGTTGGAACCAAAAAACGGGGGTAGGAACCAAAAAAACGGGCCCCCGTTTCCTGGGGGACCCATTGAAGCGCGACACCGAGGGTAGGACCAAAAAACGGGGGTAGGAACCAAAAAAACGGGCCCCCGTTTCCGGGGGTACCCATTTAAGCGCGACACCGGGGGTAGGAACCAAAAAAACGGGGGTAGGAAGCAAAAAAACGGGCCCCAGTTTCCAGGGGGACCCATTTAAGCGCGACACCGGGGGTAGGAACCAAAAAACGGGGGTAGGAACCAAAAAAACGGGCCCCCGTTTCCGGGGGGACCCATTTAAGCGTGACACCAGGGGTAGGAACCAAAAAACGGGGGTAGGAACCAAAAAAACGGGCCCCCGTTTCCGGGGGGACCCATTTAAGCGCGACACAGGGGGTAGGAACCAAAAAACGGGGGTAGGAACAAAAAAAACTGGCCCCGTTTCCGGGGGAACCCATTTAAGCACGACACCGGAAGTAGGAACCAAAAAACGGGGGTAGGAACCAAAAAAACGGGCCCCCGTTTCCGGGGGGACCCATTTAAGCGCGACACCGGGGGTAGGAACCAAAAAACGGGGGTAGGAACCAAAAAAACGGGCCCCCGTTTCCTGGGGGACCCATTGAAGCGCGACACCGAGGGTAGGAACCAAAAAACGGGGGTAGGAACCAAAAAAACGGGCCCCCGTTTCCGGGGGTACCCATTTAAGCGCGACACCGGGGGTAGGAACCAAAAAAACGGGGGTAGGAAGCAAAAAAAACGGGCCCCAGTTTCCAGGGGGACCCATTTAAGCGCGACACCGGGGGTAGGAACCAAAAAACGGGGGTAGGAACCAAAAAAACGGGCCCCCGTTTCCGGGGGGACCCATTTAAGCGTGACACCAGGGGTAGGAACCAAAAAACGGGGGTAGGAACCAAAAAAACGGGCCCCCGTTTCCGGGGGGACCCATTTAAGCGCGACACAGGGGGTAGGAACCAAAAAACGGGGGTAGGAACAAAAAAAACTGGCCCCCGTTTCCGGGGGAACCCATTTAAGCACGACACCGGAAGTAGGAACCAAAAAACGGGGGTAGGAACCAAAAAAAACGGGCCCCCGTTTCCGGGGGGACCCATTTAAGCGCGACACCGGGGGTAGGAACCAAAAAACGGGGGTAGGGACCAAAAAAAACGGGCCCCCGTTTCCGGGGGGACCCATTTAAGCGCGACACCGGGGGTAGGAACCAAAAAACGGGGGTAGGAACCAAAAAAACGGGCCCCCGTTTCCGGGGGGACCCATTTAAGCGCGACACCGGGGTAGGAACCAAAAAACGGGGGTAGGAACCAAAAAAACGGGCCCCCGTTTCCGGGGGGACCCATTTAAGCGCGACACCTGGGGTAGGAACCAAAAAACGGGGGTAGGAACCAAAAAAACGGGCCCCCGTTTCCGGGGGGACCCATTGAAGCGTGACACCGGGGGTAGGAACCAAAAAACGGGGGTAGGAACCAAAAAAACGGGCCCCCGTTTCCGGGGGGACCCATTTAAGCGCGGCACCGGGGGTAGGAACCAAAAAACGGGGGTAGGAACCAAAAAAACGGGCCCCCCTCTCCAGGGGGACCCATTTAAGCGCGACACCGGGGGTAGGAACCAAAAAACGGGGGTAGGAACCAAAAAAACGGGCCCCCGTTTCCGGGGGGACCCATTGAAGCGCGACACCGGGGGTAGGAACCAAAAAACGGGGGTAGGAACCAAAAAAACAGGCCCCCGTTTCCGGGGGGACCCATTTAAGCTCGACACCGGGGGTAGGAACCAAAAAACGGGGGTAGGAACCAAAAAAACCGGCCCCCGTTTCCGGGGGGACCCATTTAAGCGCGACACCGGGGGTAGGAACCAAAAAACGGGCCCCCGTTTCCGGGGGGACCCATTTAAGCGCGACACCGGGGGTAGGAACCAAAAAACGGGGGTAGGAACCAAAAAAACGGGTCCCCGTTTCCGGGGGGACCCATTTAAGCGCGACACCGGGGGTAGGAACCAAAAAACGGGGGTAGGAACCAAAAAAACGGGCCCCCGTTTCCGGGGGGACCCATTTAAGCGCGACACCGGGGGTAGGAACCAAAAAACGGGGGAATTAACCAAAAAAACGGGCCCCCGTTTCCGGGGGGACCCATTTAAGCGCGACACCGGGGGTAGGAACCAAAAAACGGGGGTAGGAACCAAAAAAACGGGCCCCCGTTTCCGGGGGTACCCATTTAAGCGCGACACCGGGGGTAGGAACCAAAAAAACGGGGGTAGGAAGCAAAAAAACGGGCCCCAGTTTCCAGGGGGACCCATTTAAGCGCGACACCGGGGGTAGGAACCAAAAAACGGGGGTAGGAACCAAAAAAACGGGCCCCCGTTTCCGGGGGGACCCATTTAAGCGTTACACCAGGGGTAGGAACCAAAAAACGGGGGTAGGAACCAAAAAAACGGGCCCCCGTTTCCGGGGGGACCCATTTAAGCGCGACACGGGGGGTAGGAACCAAAAAACGGGGGTAGGAACAAAAAAAACTGGCCCCCGTTTCCGGGGGAACCCATTTAAGCACGACACCGGAAGTAGGAACCAAAAAACGGGGGTAGGAACCAAAAAAACGGGCCCCCGTTTCCGGGGGGACCCATTTAAGAGCGACACCGGTGTTAGGAACCAAAAAAGAGGGGTAGGAACCAAAAAAATGGGCCCCCGTTTCCGGGGGGACCCATTTAAGCGCGACACCGGGGGTAGGAACCAAAAAACGGGGGTAGGGACCAAAAAAACGGGCCCCCGTTTCCGGGGGGACCCATTTAAGCGCGACACCGGGGGTAGGAACCAAAAAACGCGGGTAGGAACCAAAAAAACGGGCCCCCGTTTCCGGGGGGACCCATTTAAGCGCGACACCGGTGGTAGGAACCAAAAAACGGGGGTAGGAACCAAAAAAACGGGCCCCCGTTTCCGGAGGGACCCATTTAAGCGCGACACCGGGGGTAGGAACCAAAAAACGGGGGAATTAACCAAAAAAACGGGCCCCCGTTTCCGGGGGGACCCATTTAAGCGCGACACCGGGGGTAGGAACCAAAAAACGGGGGTAGGAACCAAAAAAACGGGCCCCCGTTTCCGGGGGGACCCATTTAAGCGCGACACCGGGGGTTGGAACCAAAAAACGGGGGTAGGAACCAAAAAAACGGGCCCCCGTTTCCTGGGGGACCCATTGAAGCGCGACACCGAGGGTAGGAACCAAAAAACGGGGGTAGGAACCAAAAAAACGGGCCCCCGTTTCCGGGGGTACCCATTTAAGCGCGACACCGGGGGTAGGAACCAAAAAAACGGGGGTAGGAAGCAAAAAAAACGGGCCCCAGTTTCCAGGGGGACCCATTTAAGCGCGACACCGGGGGTAGGAACCAAAAAACGGGGGTAGGAACCAAAAAAACGGGCCCCCGTTTCCGGGGGGACCCATTTAAGCGTGACACCAGGGGTAGGAACCAAAAAACGGGGGTAGGAACCAAAAAAACGGGCCCCCGTTTCCGGGGGGACCCATTTAAGCGCGACACAGGGGGTAGGAACCAAAAAACGGGGGTAGGAACAAAAAAAACTGGCCCCCGTTTCCGGGGGAACCCATTTAAGCACGACACCGGAAGTAGGAACCAAAAAACGGGGGTAGGAACCAAAAAAACGGGCCCCCGTTTCCGGGGGGACCCATTTAAGCGCGACACCGGGGGTAGGAACCAAAAAACGGGGGTAGGGACCAAAAAAACGGGCCCCCGTTTCCGGGGGGACCCATTTAAGCGCGACACCGGGGGTAGGAACCAAAAAACGCGGGTAGGAACCAAAAAAACGGGCCCCCGTTTCCGGGGGGACCCATTTAAGCGCGACACCGGTGGTAGGAACCAAAAAACGGGGGTAGGAACCAAAAAAACGGGCCCCCGTTTCCGGAGGGACCCATTTAAGCGCGACACCGGGGGTAGGAACCAAAAAACGGGGGTAGGAACCAAAAAAACGGGCCCCCGTTTCCGGAGGGACCCATTTAAGCGCGACACCGGGGGTAGGAACCAAAAAACGGGGGAATTAACCAAAAAAACGGGCCCCCGTTTCCGGGGGGACCCATTTAAGCGCGACACCGGGGGTAGGAACCAAAAAACGGGGGTAGGAACCAAAAAAACGGGCCCCCGTTTCCGGGGGGACCCATTTAAGCGCGACACCGGGGGTTGGAACCAAAAAACGGGGGTAGGAACCAAAAAAACGGGCCCCCGTTTCCTGGGGGACCCATTGAAGCGCGACACCGAGGGTAGGAACCAAAAAACGGGGGTAGGAACCAAAAAAACGGGCCCCCGTTTCCGGGGGTACCCATTTAAGCGCGACACCGGGGGTAGGAACCAAAAAAACGGGGGTAGGAAGCAAAAAAACGGGCCCCAGTTTCCAGGGGGACCCATTTAAGCGCGACACCGGGGGTAGGAACCAAAAAACGGGGGTAGGAACCAAAAAAACGGGCCCCCGTTTCCGGGGGGACCCATTTAAGCGTGACACCAGGGGTAGGAACCAAAAAACGGGGGTAGGAACCAAAAAAACGGGCCCCCGTTTCCGGGGGGACCCATTTAAGCGCGACACAGGGGGTAGGAACCAAAAAACGGGGGTAGGAACAAAAAAAACTGGCCCCCGTTTCCGGGGGAACCCATTTAAGCACGACACCGGAAGTAGGAACCAAAAAACGGGGGTAGGAACCAAAAAAACGGGCCCCCGTTTCCGGGGGGACCCATTTAAGCGCGACACCGGGGGTAGGAACCAAAAAACGGGGGTAGGGACCAAAAAAACGGGCCCCCGTTTCCGGGGGGACCCATTTAAGCGCGACACCGGGGGTAGGAACCAAAAAACGCGGGTAGGAACCAAAAAAACGGGCCCCCGTTTCCGGGGGGACCCATTTAAGCGCGACACCGGTGGTAGGAACCAAAAAACGGGGGTAGGAACCAAAAAAACGGGCCCCCGTTTCCGGAGGGACCCATTTAAGCGTGACACCGGGGGTAGGAACCAAAAAACGGGGGTAGGAACCAAAAAAACGGGCCCCCGTTTCCGGGGGGACCCATTGAAGCGCGACACCGGGGGTAGGAACCAAAAAACGGGGGTAGGAACCAAAAAAACGGGCCCCCCTCTCCAGGGGGACCCATTTAAGCGCGACACCGGGGGTAGGAACCAAAAAACGGGGGTAGGAACCAAAAAAACGGGCCCCCGTTTCCGGGGGGACCCATTGAAGCGCGACACCGGGGGTAGGAACCAAAAAACGGGGGTAGGAACCAAAAAAACAGGCCCCCGTTTCCGGGGGGACCCATTTAAGCGCGACACCGGGGGTAGGAACCAAAAAACGGGGGTAGGAACCAAAAAAACCGGCCCCCGTTTTCGGGGGGACCCATTTAAGCGCGACACCGGGGGTAGGAACCAAAAAACGGGGGTAGGAACCAAAAAAACGGGCCCCCGTTTCCGGGGGGACCCATTTAAGCGCGACACCGGGGGTAGGAACCAAAAAACGGGGGTAGGAACCAAAAAAACGGGCCCCCGTTTCCGGGGGGACCCATTTAAGCGCGACACCGGGGGTAGGGACGAAAAAATGGGGGTAGGAACCAAAAAAACGGGCCCCCGTTTCCGGGGGGACCGATTTAACCGCGACACCGGGGGTAGGAACCAAAAAACGGGGGTAGGAACCAAAAAAACAGGCCCCCGTTACCGGGGGGACCCATTTAAGCGCGACACGGGGGGTAGGAACCAAAAAACGGGGGTAGGAACCAAAAAAACGGGCCCCCGTTTCCGGGGGGACCCATTTAAGCGCGACACCGGGGTTAGGAACCAAAAAACAGGGGTAGAAACCAAAAAAACGGGCCCCCGTTTCCGGGGGGAATCATTTAAGCGCGACACCGGGGGTAGGAACCAAAAAAAACGGGCCCCCATTTCCGGGGGGACCCATTTAAGCGCGACACCGGGGGTAGGAACCAAAAAACGGGGGTAGGAACCAAAAAAACCGGCCCCCGTTTCCAGGGGGACCCATTTAAGCGCGACACCGGGGATAGGAACCAAAAAACGGGGGTAGGAACCAAAAAAACGGGCCCCCGTTTCCGGGGGGACCCATTTAAGCGCGACACCGCGGGTAGGAACCAAAAAACGGGGTTAGGAACCAAAAAAAAGGGCCCCCGTTTCCGGGGGGACCCATTTAAGCGCGACACCGGGGGTAGGAACCAAAAAAGGGGGGTAGGAACCAAAAAAATGGGTCCCCGTTTCCGGGAGGACCCATTTAAGCGCGACACCGGGGGTAGGAACCAAAAACCGGGGGTAGGAACCAAAAAAACGGGCCCCCGTTTCCGGGGGGACCCATTTAAGCGCGACACCGGGGGTAGGAACCAAAAAACGGGGGTAGGAACCAAAAAAACGGGCCCCCGTTTCCGGGGGGACCCATTTAAGCGCGACACCGGGGGTAGGAACCAAAAAACGGGGGTAGGAACCAAAAAAACGGGCCCCCGTTTCCGGGGGGACCCATTTAAGAGCGACACCGGGGGTAGGAACCAAAAAACGGGGGTAGGAACCAAAAAAATGGGCCCCCGTTTCCGGGGGGACCCATTTAAGCGCGACACCGGGGGTAGGAACCAAAAAACGGGGGTAGGAACCAAAAAAACGGGCCCCCGTTTCCGGGGGGACCCATTTAAGCGCGACACCGGGGGTAGGAACCAAAAAACGGGGGTAGGAACCAAAAAAACGGGCCCCCGTTTCCGGGGGGACCCATTTAAGCGCGACACCGGGGGTAGGAACCAAAAAACGTGGGTAGGAACCAAAAAAACGGGCCCCCGTTTCCGGGGGGACCCATTTAAGCGCGACACCGGGGGTAGGAACCAAAAAACGGGGGTAGGAACCAAAAAAACGGGCCCCCGTTTCCGGGAGGCCCATTTAAGCGCGGCACCGGGGGTAGGAACCAAAAAACAGGGGTAGGAACCAAAAAAACGGGCCCCCGTTTCCGGGGGGACCCATTTAAGCGCGACACCGGGGGTAGGAACCAAAAAACGGGGGTAGGAACCAAAAAAACGGGCCCCCGTTTCCTGGGGGACCCATTGAAGCGCGACACCGAGGGTAGGAACCAAAAAACGGGGGTAGGAACCAAAAAAACGGGCCCCCGTTTCCGGGGGGACCCATTTAAGCGCGACACCGGGGGTAGGAACCAAAAAAACGGGGATAGGAAGCAAAAAAACGGGCCCCAGTTTCCAGGGGGACCCATTTAAGCGCGACACCTGGGGTAGGAACCAAAAAACGGGGGTAGGGACCAAAAAAACGGGCCCCCGTTTCCGAAGGGACCCATTTAAGCGTGACACCGGGGGTAGGAACCAAAAAACGGGGGTAGGAACCAAAAAAACGGGCCCTTCGTTTCCGGGGGGACCCATTTAAGCGCGACACCGGGGGTAGGAACCAAAAAACGGGGGTAGGAACAAAAAAAACTGGCCCCCGTTTCCGGGGGAACCCATTTAAGCACGACACCGGAAGTAGGAACCAAAAAACGGGGGTAGGAACCAAAAAAACGGGCCCCCGTTTCCGGGGGGACCCATTTAAGCGCGACACCGGGGGTAGGAACCAAAAAACGCGGGTAGGAACCATAAAAACGGGCCCCCGTTTCCGGGGGGACCCATTTAAGCGCGACACCGGTGGTAGGAACCAAAAAACGGGGGTAGGAACCAAAAAAACGGGCCCCCGTTTCCGGGGGGACCCATTTAAGCGCGACACCGGGGGTAGGAACCAAAAAACGGGGGTAGGAACCAAAAAAACGGCCCCCGTTTCCGGGGGGACACATTTAAGCGCGACACCGGGGGTAGGAACCAAAAAACGGGGGTAGGAACCAAAAAGACGGGCCCCGTTTCCGGGGGGACCCATTTAAGCGCGACACCGGGGGTAGGAACCAAAAAACGGGGGTAGGAACCAAAAAAACGGGCCCCCGTTTCCGGGGGGACCCATTTAAGCGCGACACCGGGGGTAGGAACCAAAAAACGGGGGTAGGAACCAAAAAAACGGGCCCCCATCTCCGGGGGGACCCATTTAAGCGCGACACCGGGGGTAGGAACCAAAAAACGGGGGTAGGAACCAAAAAAACGGGCCCCCGTTTCCGGGGGGACCCATTGAAGCGCGACACCGGGGGTAGGAACCAAAAAACGGGGGTAGGAACCAAAAAAACGGGCCCCCGTTTCCGGGGGGACCCATTTAAGCGCGACACCGGGGGTAGGAACCAAAAAACGGGGGTAGGAACCAAGAAAAACGGCCCCCGTTTCCGGGGGGACCCATTTAAGCGCGACCCCGGGGGGAGGAACCAAAAAACGGGGGTAGGAACCAAAAAAACGGGCCCCCGTTTCCGGGGGGACCCATTTAAGCGCGACACCGGGGGTAGGAACCAAAAAACGGGGGTAGGAACCAAAAAAACGGGCCCCCGTTTCCGGGGGGACCCATTTAAGCGCGACACCGGGGGTAGGAACCAAAAAACGGGGGTAGGAACCAAAAAAAATGGGCCCCCGTTTCCGGGGGGACCGATTTAAGCGCGACACCGGGGGTAGGAACCAAAAAACGGGGGTAGGAACCAAAAAAACAGGCCCCCGTTTCCGGGGGGACCCATTTAAGCGCGACACCGGGGGTAGGAACCAAAAAACGGGGGTAGGAACCAAAAAAACGGGCCCCCGTTTCCGGGGGGACCCATTTAAGCGCGACACCGGGGTTAGGAACCAAAAAACGGGGGTAGGAACCAAAAAAACGGGCCCCCGTTTCCGGGGGGACCCATTTAAGCGCGACACCGGGGGTAGGAACCAAAAAACGGGGGTAGGAACCAAAAAAACGGGCCCCCGTTTCCGGGGGGACCCATTTAAGCGCGACACCGGGGGTAGGAACCAAAAAACGGGGGTAGGAACCAAAAAAACGGGCCCCCTTTTCCGGGGGGACCCATTTAAGCGCGACACCGGGGATAGGAACCAAAAAACGGGGGTAGGAACCAAAAAAACGGGCCCCCGTTTCCGGGGGGACCCATTTAAGCGCGACACCGGGGGTGGGAACCAAAAAACGGGGTTAGGAACCAAAAAAAAGGGCCCCCGTTTCCGGGGGGACCCATTTAAGCGCGACACCAGGGGTAGGAACCAAAAAACGGGGGTAGGAACCAAAAAAACGGGCCCCCGTTTCCGGGGGGACCCATTTAAGCGCGACACCGGGGGTAGGAACCAAAAAACGGGGGTAGGAACCAAAAAAACGGGCCCCCGTTTCCGGGGGGACCCATTTAAGCGCGACACCGGGGGTAGGAACCAAAAAACGGGGGTAGGAAACAAAAAAACGGGCCCCCGTTTCCGGGGGGACCCATTTAATAGCGACACCGGGGGTAGGAACCAAAAAACGGGGGTAGGAACCAAAAAAAATGGGCCCCCGTTTCCGGGGGGACCCATTTAAGCGCGACACCGGGGGTAGGAACCAAAAAACGGGGGTAGGAACCAAAAAAACGGGCCCCCGTTTCCGGGGGGACCCATTTAAGCGCGACACCGGTGGTAGGAACCAAAAAACGGGGGTAGGAACCAAAAAAACGGGCCCCCGTTTCCGGAGGGACCCATTTAAGCGCGACACCGGGGGTAGGAACCAAAAAACGGGGGAATTAACCAAAAAAACGGGCCCCCGTTTCCGGGGGGACCCATTTAAGCGCGACACCGGGGGTAGGAACCAAAAAACGGGGGTAGGAACCAAAAAAACGGGCCCCCGTTTCCGGGGGGACCCATTTAAGCGCGACACCGGGGGTTGGAACCAAAAAACGGGGGTAGGAACCAAAAAAACGGGCCCCCGTTTCCTGGGGGACCCATTGAAGCGCGACACCGAGGGTAGGAACCAAAAAACGGGGGTAGGAACCAAAAAAACGGGCCCCCGTTTCCGGGGGTACCCATTTAAGCGCGACACCGGGGGTAGGAACCAAAAAAACGGGGGTAGGAAGCAAAAAAACGGGCCCCAGTTTCCAGGGGGACCCATTTAAGCGCGACACCGGGGGTAGGAACCAAAAAACGGGGGTAGGAACCAAAAAAACGGGCCCCCGTTTCCGGGGGGACCCATTTAAGCGTGACACCAGGGGTAGGAACCAAAAAACGGGGGTAGGAACCAAAAAAACGGGCCCCCGTTTCCGGGGGGACCCATTTAAGCGCGACACAGGGGGTAGGAACCAAAAAACGGGGGTAGGAACAAAAAAAACTGGCCCCCGTTTCCGGGGGAACCCATTTAAGCACGACACCGGAAGTAGGAACCAAAAAACGGGGGTAGGAACCAAAAAAACGGGCCCCCGTTTCCGGGGGGACCCATTTAAGCGCGACACCGGGGGTAGGAACCAAAAAACGGGGGTAGGGACCAAAAAAACGGGCCCCCGTTTCCGGGGGGACCCATTTAAGCGCGACACCGGGGGTAGGAACCAAAAAACGCGGGTAGGAACCAAAAAAACGGGCCCCCGTTTCCGGGGGGACCCATTTAAGCGCGACACCGGTGGTAGGAACCAAAAAACGGGGGTAGGAACCAAAAAAACGGGCCCCCGTTTCCGGAGGGACCCATTTAAGCGCGACACCGGGGGTAGGAACCAAAAAACGGGGGTAGGAACCAAAAAAACGGGCCCCCGTTTCCGGGGGGACCCATTTAAGCGCGACACCGGGGGTAGGAACCAAAAAACGGGGGTAGGAACCAAAAAAACGGGCCCCCGTTTCCGGGGGGACCCATTTAAGCGCGACACCGGGGTAGGAACCAAAAAACGGGGGTAGGAACCAAAAAAACGGGCCCCCGTTTCCGAGAGGCCCATTTAAGTGCGGCACCGGGGGTAGGAACCAAAAAACGGGGGTAGGAACCAAAAAAACGGGCCCCCGTTTCCGGGGGGACCCATTGAAGCGCGACACCGGGGGTAGGAACCAAAAAACGGGGGTAGGAACCAAAAAAACGGGCCCCCGTTTCCGGGGGGACCCATTTAAGCGCGACACCGGGGGTAGGAACCAAAAAACGGGGGTAGGAACCAAAAAAACGGGCCCCCCTCTCCAGGGGGACCCATTTAAGCGCGACACCGGGGGTAGGAACCAAAAAACGGGGGTAGGAACCAAAAAAACAGGCCCCCGTTTCCGGGGGGACCCATTGAAGCGCGACACCGGGGGTAGGAACCAAAAAACGGGGGTAGGAACCAAAAAAACAGGCCCCCGTTTCCGGGGGGACCCATTTAAGCGCGACACCGGGGGTAGGAACCAAAAAACGGGGGTAGGAACCAAAAAAACCGGCCCCCGTTTTCGGGGGGACCCATTTAAGCGCGACACCGGGGGTAGGAACCAAAAAACGGGGGTAGGAACCAAAAAAACGGGCCCCCGTTTCCGGGGGGACCCATTTAAGCGCGACACCGGGGGTAGGAACCAAAAAACGGGGGTAGGAACCAAAAAAACGGGCCCCCGTTTCCGGGGGGACCCATTTAAGCGCGACACCGGGGGTAGGGACGAAAAAATGGGGGTAGGAACCAAAAAAACGGGCCCCCGTTTCCGGGGGGACCGATTTAACCGCGACACCGGGGGTAGGAACCAAAAAACGGGGGTAGGAACCAAAAAAACAGGCCCCCGTTACCGGGGGGACCCATTTAAGCGCGACACCGGGGGTAGGAACCAAAAAACGGGGGTAGGAACCAAAAAAACGGGCCCCCGTTTCCGGGGGGACCCATTTAAGCGCGACACCGGGGTTAGGAACCAAAAAACAGGGGTAGAAACCAAAAAAACGGGCCCCCGTTTCCGGGGGGAATCATTTAAGCGCGACACCGGGGGTAGGAACCAAAAAAACGGGCCCCCATTTCCGGGGGGACCCATTTAAGCGCGACACCGGGGGTAGGAACCAAAAAACGGGGGTAGGAACCAAAAAAACCGGCCCCCGTTTCCAGGGGGACCCATTTAAGCGCGACACCGGGGATAGGAACCAAAAAACGGGGGTAGGAACCAAAAAAACGGGCCCCCGTTTCCGGGGGGACCCATTTAAGCGCGACACCGCGGGTAGGAACCAAAAAACGGGGTTAGGAACCAAAAAAAAGGGCCCCCGTTTCCGGGGGGACCCATTTAAGCGCGACACCGGGGGTAGGAACCAAAAAAGGGGGGTAGGAACCAAAAAAATGGGTCCCCGTTTCCGGGAGGACCCATTTAAGCGCGACACCGGGGGTAGGAACCAAAAACCGGGGGTAGGAACCAAAAAAACGGGCCCCCGTTTCCGGGGGGACCCATTTAAGCGCGACACCGGGGGTAGGAACCAAAAAAC
This sequence comes from Alligator mississippiensis, assembly GCF_030867095.1. Classification (NCBI taxonomy): domain Eukaryota; kingdom Metazoa; phylum Chordata; order Crocodylia; family Alligatoridae; genus Alligator; species Alligator mississippiensis. Next base: position 78,990 of record NW_026775248.1, on the reverse strand, counting down.
GGGGGTAGGAACCAAAAAAACGGGCCCCCGTTTCCGGGGGGACCCATTTAAGCGCGACACCGGGGGTAGGAACCAAAAAACGGGGGTAGGAACCAAAAAAACGGGCCCCCGTTTCCGGGGGGACCCATTTAAGAGCGACACCGGGGGTAGGAACCAAAAAACGGGGGTAGGAACCAAAAAAATGGGCCCCCGTTTCCGGGGGGACCCATTTAAGCGCGACACCGGGGGTAGGAACCAAAAAACGGGGGTAGGAACCAAAAAAACGGGCCCCCGTTTCCGGGGGGACCCATTTAAGCGCGACACCGGGGGTAGGAACCAAAAAACGGGGGTAGGAACCAAAAAAACGGGCCCCCGTTTCCGGGGGGACCCATTTAAGCGCGACACCGGGGGTAGGAACCAAAAAACGTGGGTAGGAACCAAAAAAACGGGCCCCCGTTTCCGGGGGGACCCATTTAAGCGCGACACCGGGGGTAGGAACCAAAAAACGGGGGTAGGAACCAAAAAAACGGGCCCCCGTTTCCGGGAGGCCCATTTAAGCGCGGCACCGGGGGTAGGAACCAAAAAACGGGGGTAGGAACCAAAAAAACGGGCCCCCGTTTCCGGGGGGACCCATTGAAGCGCGACACCGGGGGTAGGAACCAAAAAACGGGGGTAGGAACCAAAAAAACGGGCCCCCGTTTCCGGGTGGACCCATTTAAGCGCGACACCGGGGGTAGGAACCAAAAAACGGGGGTAGGAACCAAAAAAACGGGCCCCCGTTTCCGGGGGGAACGATTTAAGCGCGACACCGGGGGTAGGAACCAAAAAACGGGGGTAGGAACCAAAAAAACAGGCCCCCGTTTCCGGGGGACCCATTTAAGCGCGACACCGGGGGTAGGAACCAAAAAACGGGGGTAGGAACCAAAAAAACGGGCCCCCGTTTCCGAGGGGAACCCATTTAAGCGCGACACCGGGGGTGGGAACCAAAAAACGGGGGTAGGAACCAAAAAAACGGGCCCTCCGTTTCCGGGGGAACCCATTTAAGCGCGACACCGGGGGTGGGAACCAAAAAACGGGGGTAGGAACCAAAAAAACGGGCCCCCGTTTCCGGGGGGACCCATTTAAGCGCAACACCGGGGGTAGGAACCAAAAAACGGGGGTAGGAACCAAAAAAACGGGCCCCCGTTTCCGGGGGGACCCATTTAAGCGCGACACCTGGGGTAGGAACCAAAAAACGGGGGTAGGAACCAAAAAAACGTGCCCCCGTTTCCGGGGGACCCATTTAAGAGCGACACCGGGGGTAGGAACCAAAAAACGGGGGTAGGAACCAAAAAAAATGGGCCCCCGTTTCCGGGGGGACCCATTTAAGCGCGACACCGGGGGTAGGAACCAAAAAACGGGGGTAGGAACCAAAAAAACGGGCCCCCGTTTCCGGGGGGACCCATTTAAGCGCGACACCGGGGGTAGGAACCAAAAAACGGGGGTAGGAACCAAAAAAACGGGCCCCCGTTTCCGGGGGGACCCATTTAAGCGCGACACCGGGGGTAGGAACCAAAAAACGGGGGAATTAACCAAAAAAACGGGCCCCCGTTTCCGGGGGGACCCATTTAAGCGCGACACCGGGGGTAGGAACCAAAAAACGGGGGTAGGAACCAAAAAAACGAGCCCCCGTTTCCTGGGGGACCCATTGAAGCGCGACACCGAGGGTAGGAACCAAAAAACGGGGGTAGGAACCAAAAAAACGGGCCCCCGTTTCCGGGGGGACCCATTTAAGCGCGACACCGGGGGTAGGAGCCAAAAAAACGGGGATAGGAAGCAAAAAAACGGGCCCCAGTTTCCAGGGGGACCCATTTAAGCGCGACACCTGGGGTAGGAACCAAAAAACGGGGGTAGGAACCAAAAAAACGGGCCCCCGTTTCCGAAGGGACCCATTTAAGCGTGACACCGGGGGTAGGAACCAAAAAACGGGGGTAGGAACCAAAAAAACGGGCCCTTCGTTTCCGGGGGGACCCATTTAAGCGCGACACCGGGGGTAGGAACCAAAAAACGGGGGTAGGAACAAAAAAAACTGGCCCCCGTTTCCGGGGGAACCCATTTAAGCACGACACCGGAAGTAGGAACCAAAAAACGGGGGTAGGAACCAAAAAAACGGGCCCCCGTTTCCGGGGGGACCCATTTAAGCGCGACACCGGGGGTAGGAACCAAAAAACGCGGGTAGGAACCATAAAAACGGGCCCCCGTTTCCGGGGGGACCCATTTAAGCGCGACACCGGTGGTAGGAACCAAAAAACGGGGGTAGGAACCAAAAAAACGGGCCCCCGTTTCCGGGGGGACCCATTTAAGCGCGACACCGGGGGTAGGAACCAAAAAACGGGGGTAGGAACCAAAAAAACGGGCCCCCGTTTCCGGGGGGACACATTTAAGCGCGACACCGGGGGTAGGAACCAAAAAACGGGGGTAGGAACCAAAAAGACGGGCCCCGTTTCCGGGGGGACCCATTTAAGCGCGACACCGGGGGTAGGAACCAAAAAACGGGGGTAGGAACCAAAAAAACCGGCCCCCGTTTCCGGGGGGACCCATTTAAGCGCGACACCGGGGGTAGGAACCAAAAAACGGGGGTAGGAACCAAAAAAACGGGCCCCCATCTCCGGGGGGACCCATTTAAGCGCGACACCGGGGGTAGGAACCAAAAAACGGGGGTAGGAACCAAAAAAAACGGGCCCCCGTTTCCGGGGGGACCCATTGAAGCGCGACACCGGGGGTAAGAACCAAAAAACGGGGGTAGGAACCAAAAAAACGGGCCCCCGTTTCCGGGGGGACCCATTTAAGCGCGACACCGGGGGTAGGAACCAAAAAACGGGGGTAGGAACCAAGAAAAACGGCCCCCGTTTCCGGGGGGACCCATTTAAGCGCGACCCCGGGGGGAGGAACCAAAAAACGGGGGTAGGAACCAAAAAAACGGGCCCCCGTTTCCGGGGGGACCCATTTAAGCGCGACACCGGGGGTAGGAACCAAAAAACGGGGGTAGGAACCAAAAAAAACGGGCCCCCGTTTCCGGGGGGACCCATTTAAGCGCGACACCGGGGGTAGGAACCAAAAAACGGGGGTAGGAACCAAAAAAAATGGGCCCCCGTTTCCGGGGGGACCGATTTAAGCGCGACACCGGGGGTAGGAACCAAAAAACGGGGGTAGGAACCAAAAAAACAGGCCCCCGTTTCCGGGGGGACCCATTTAAGCGCGACACCGGGGGTAGGAACCAAAAAACGGGGGTAGGAACCAAAAAAACGGGCCCCCGTTTCCGGGGGGACCCATTTAAGCGCGACACCGGGGGTAGGAACCAAAAAACGGGGGTAGGAACCAAAAAAACGGGCCCCCGTTTCCGGGGGGACCCATTTAAGCGCGACACCGGGGGTTGGAACCAAAAAACGGGGGTAGGAACCAAAAAAACGGGCCCCCGTTTCCTGGGGGACCCATTGAAGCGCGACACCGAGGGTAGGAACCAAAAAACGGGGGTAGGAACCAAAAAAACGGGCCCCCGTTTCCGGGGGTACCCATTTAAGCGCGACACCGGGGGTAGGAACCAAAAAAACGGGGGTAGGAAGCAAAAAAACGGGCCCCAGTTTCCAGGGGGACCCATTTAAGCGCGACACCGGGGGTAGGAACCAAAAAACGGGGGTAGGAACCAAAAAAACGGGCCCCCGTTTCCGGGGGGACCCATTTAAGCGTGACACCAGGGGTAGGAACCAAAAAACGGGGGTAGGAACCAAAAAAACGGGCCCCCGTTTCCGGGGGGACCCATTTAAGCGCGACACAGGGGGTAGGAACCAAAAAACGGGGGTAGGAACAAAAAAAACTGGCCCCCGTTTCCGGGGGAACCCATTTAAGCACGACACCGGAAGTAGGAACCAAAAAACGGGGGTAGGAACCAAAAAAACGGGCCCCCGTTTCCGGGGGGACCCATTTAAGCGCGACACCGGGGGTAGGAACCAAAAAACGGGGGTAGGGACCAAAAAAACGGGCCCCCGTTTCCGGGGGGACCCATTTAAGCGCGACACCGGGGGTAGGAACCAAAAAACGCGGGTAGGAACCAAAAAAACGGGCCCCCGTTTCCGGGGGGACCCATTTAAGCGCGACACCGGTGGTAGGAACCAAAAAACGGGGGTAGGAACCAAAAAAACGGGCCCCCGTTTCCGGAGGGACCCATTTAAGCGCGACACCGGGGGTAGGAACCAAAAAACGGGGGTAGGAACCAAAAAAACGGGCCCCCGTTTCCGGGGGGACCCATTTAAGCGCGACACCGGGGGTAGGAACCAAAAAACGGGGGTAGGAACCAAAAAAACGGGCCCCCGTTTCCGGGGGGACCCATTTAAGCGCGACACCGGGGTAGGAACCAAAAAACGGGGGTAGGAACCAAAAAAACGGGCCCCCGTTTCCGAGAGGCCCATTTAAGTGCGGCACCGGGGGTAGGAACCAAAAAACGGGGGTAGGAACCAAAAAAACGGGCCCCCGTTTCCGGGGGGACCCATTGAAGCGCGACACCGGGGGTAGGAACCAAAAAACGGGGGTAGGAACCAAAAAAACGGGCCCCCGTTTCCGGGGGGACCCATTTAAGCGCGACACCGGGGGTAGGAACCAAAAAACGGGGGTAGGAACCAAAAAAACGGGCCCCCCTCTCCAGGGGGACCCATTTAAGCGCGACACCGGGGGTAGGAACCAAAAAACGGGGGTAGGAACCAAAAAAACGGGCCCCCGTTTCCGGGGGGACCCATTGAAGCGCGACACCGGGGGTAGGAACCAAAAAACGGGGGTAGGAACCAAAAAAACAGGCCCCCGTTTCCGGGGGGACCCATTTAAGCGCGACACCGGGGGTAGGAACCAAAAAACGGGGGTAGGAACCAAAAAAACCGGCCCCCGTTTTCGGGGGGACCCATTTAAGCGCGACACCGGGGGTAGGAACCAAAAAACGGGGGTAGGAACCAAAAAAACGGGCCCCCGTTTCCGGGGGGACCCATTTAAGCGCGACACCGGGGGTAGGAACCAAAAAACGGGGGTAGGAACCAAAAAAACGGGCCCCCGTTTCCGGGGGGACCCATTTAAGCGCGACACCGGGGGTAGGGACGAAAAAATGGGGGTAGGAACCAAAAAAACGGGCCCCCGTTTCCGGGGGGACCGATTTAACCGCGACACCGGGGGTAGGAACCAAAAAACGGGGGTAGGAACCAAAAAAACAGGCCCCCGTTACCGGGGGGACCCATTTAAGCGCGACACCGGGGGTAGGAACCAAAAAACGGGGGTAGGAACCAAAAAAACGGGCCCCCGTTTCCGGGGGGACCCATTTAAGCGCGACACCGGGGTTAGGAACCAAAAAACAGGGGTAGAAACCAAAAAAACGGGCCCCCGTTTCCGGGGGGAATCATTTAAGCGCGACACCGGGGGTAGGAACCAAAAAAACGGGCCCCCATTTCCGGGGGGACCCATTTAAGCGCGACACCGCGGGTAGGAACCAAAAAACGGGGTTAGGAACCAAAAAAAAGGGCCCCCGTTTCCGGGGGGACCCATTTAAGCGCGACACCGGGGGTAGGAACCAAAAAAGGGGGGTAGGAACCAAAAAAATGGGTCCCCGTTTCCGGGAGGACCCATTTAAGCGCGACACCGGGGGTAGGAACCAAAAACCGGGGGTAGGAACCAAAAAACGGGCCCCCGTTTCCGGGGGGACCCATTTAAGCGCGACACCGGGGGTAGGAACCAAAAAACGGGGGTAGGAACCAAAAAAACGGGCCCCCGTTTCCGGGGGGACCCATTTAAGCGCGACACCGGGGGTAGGAACCAAAAAACCTGGGTAGGAACCAAAAAAACGGGCCCCCGTTTCCGGGGGGACCCATTTAAGAGCGACACCGGGGGTAGGAACCAAAAAACGGGGGTAGGAACCAAAAAAATGGGCCCCCGTTTCCGGGGGGACCCATTTAAGCGCGACACCGGGGGTAGGAACCAAAAAACGGGGGTAGGAACCAAAAAAACGGGCCCCCGTTTCCGGGGGGACCCATTTAAGCGCGACACCGGGGGTAGGAACCAAAAAACGGGGGTAGGAACCAAAAAAACGGGCCCCCGTTTCCGGGGGGACCCATTTAAGCGCGACACCGGGGGTAGGAACCAAAAAACGTGGGTAGGAACCAAAAAAACGGGCCCCCGTTTCCGGGGGGACCCATTTAAGCGCGACACCGGGGGTAGGAACCAAAAAACGGGGGTAGGAACCAAAAAAACGGGCCCCCGTTTCCGGGAGGCCCATTTAAGCGCGGCACCGGGGGTAGGAACCAAAAAACGGGGGTAGGAACCAAAAAAACGGGCCCCCGTTTCCGGGGGGACCCATTGAAGCGCGACACCGGGGGTAGGAACCAAAAAACGGGGGTAGGAACCAAAAAAACGGGCCCCCGTTTCCGGGTGGACCCATTTAAGCGCGACACCGGGGGTAGGAACCAAAAAACGGGGGTAGGAACCAAAAAAACGGGCCCCCGTTTCCGGGGGGAACGATTTAAGCGCGACACCGGGGGTAGGAACCAAAAAACGGGGGTAGGAACCAAAAAAACAGGCCCCCGTTTCCGGGGGGACCCATTTAAGCGCGACACCGGGGGTAGGAACCAAAAAACGGGGGTAGGAACCAAAAAAACGGGCCCCCGTTTCCGGGGGAACCCATTTAAGCGCGACACCGGGGGTGGGAACCAAAAAACGGGGGTAGGAACCAAAAAAACGGGCCCCCGTTTCCGGGGGAACCCATTTAAGCGCGACACCGGGGGTGGGAACCAAAAAACGGGGGTAGGAACCAAAAAAACGGGCCCCCGTTTCCGGGGGGACCCATTTAAGCGCAACACCGGGGGTAGGAACCAAAAAACGGGGGTAGGAACCAAAAAAACGGGCCCCCGTTTCCGGGGGGACCCATTTAAGCGCGACACCTGGGGTAGGAACCAAAAAACGGGGGTAGGAACCAAAAAAACGTGCCCCCGTTTCCGGGGGACCCATTTAAGAGCGACACCGGGGGTAGGAACCAAAAAACGGGGGTAGGAACCAAAAAAAATGGGCCCCCGTTTCCGGGGGGACCCATTTAAGCGCGACACCGGGGGTAGGAACCAAAAAACGGGGGTAGGAACCAAAAAAACGGGCCCCCGTTTCCGGGGGGACCCATTTAAGCGCGACACCGGGGGTAGGAACCAAAAAACGGGGGTAGGAACCAAAAAAACGGGCCCCCGTTTCCGGGGGGACCCATTTAAGCGCGACACCGGGGGTAGGAACCAAAAAACGGGGGAATTAACCAAAAAAACGGGCCCCCGTTTCCGGGGGGACCCATTTAAGCGCGACACCGGGGGTAGGAACCAAAAAACGGGGGTAGGAACCAAAAAAACGGGCCCCCGTTTCCTGGGGGACCCATTGAAGCGCGACACCGAGGGTAGGAGCCAAAAAAACGGGGATAGGAAGCAAAAAAACGGGCCCCAGTTTCCAGGGGGACCCATTTAAGCGCGACACCTGGGGTAGGAACCAAAAAACGGGGGTAGGAACCAAAAAAACGGGCCCCCGTTTCCGAAGGGACCCATTTAAGCGTGACACCGGGGGTAGGAACCAAAAAACGGGGGTAGGAACCAAAAAAACGGGCCCTTCGTTTCCGGGGGGACCCATTTAAGCGCGACACCGGGGGTAGGAACCAAAAAACGGGGGTAGGAACAAAAAAAACTGGCCCCCGTTTCCGGGGGAACCCATTTAAGCACGACACCGGAAGTAGGAACCAAAAAACGGGGGTAGGAACCAAAAAAACGGGCCCCCGTTTCCGGGGGGACCCATTTAAGCGCGACACCGGGGGTAGGAACCAAAAAACGCGGGTAGGAACCATAAAAACGGGCCCCCGTTTCCGGGGGGACCCATTTAAGCGCGACACCGGTGGTAGGAACCAAAAAACGGGGGTAGGAACCAAAAAAACGGGCCCCCGTTTCCGGGGGGACCCATTTAAGCGCGACACCGGGGGTAGGAACCAAAAAACGGGGGTAGGAACCAAAAAAACGGGCCCCCGTTTCCGGGGGGACACATTTAAGCGCGACACCGGGGGTAGGAACCAAAAAACGGGGGTAGGAACCAAAAAGACGGGCCCCGTTTCCGGGGGGACCCATTTAAGCGCGACACCGGGGGTAGGAACCAAAAAACGGGGGTAGGAACCAAAAAAAAGGGCCCCCGTTTCCGGGGGGACCCATTTAAGCGCGACACCGGGGGTAGGAACCAAAAAACGGGGGTAGGAACCAAAAAAACGGGCCCCCGTTTCCGGAGGGACCCATTTAAGCGCGACACCGGGGGTAGGAACCAAAAAACGGGGGTAGGAACCAAAAAAACGGGCCCCCGTTTCCGGCGGACCCATTTAAGCGTGACACCGGGGGTAGGAACCAAAAAACGGGGGTAGGAACCAAAAAAACGGGCCCTTCGTTTTTTGGGGGGACCCATTTAAGCGCGACACCGGGGGTAGGAACCAAAAAACGGGGGTAGGAACAAAAAAAACTGGCCCCCGTTTCCGGGGGAACCCATTTAAGCACGACACCGGAAGTAGGAACCAAAAAACGGGGGTAGGAACCAAAAAAACGGGCCCCCGTTTCCGGGGGGACCCATTTAAGCGCGACACCGGGGGTAGGAACCAAAAAACGCGGGTAGGAACCAAAAAAACGGGCCCCCGTTTCCGGGGGGACCCATTTAAGCGCGACACCGGTGGTAGGAACCAAAAAACGGGGGTAGGAACCAAAAAAACGGGCCCCCGTTTCCGGGGGGACCCATTTAAGCGCGACACCGGGGGTAGGAACCAAAAAACGGGGGTAGGAACCAAAAAAACGGGCCCCGTTTCCGGGGGGACCCATTTAAGCGCGACACCGGGGGTAGGAACCAAAAAACGGGGGTAGGAACCAAAAAAACGGGCCCCCGTTTCCGGGGGGACCCATTTAAGCGCGACACCGGGGGTAGGAACCAAAAAACGGGGGTAGGAACCAAAAAAACGGGCCCACCTCTCCAGGGGGACCCATTTAAGCGCGACACCGGGGGTAGGAACCAAAAAACGGGGGTAGGAACCAAAAAAACGGGCCCCCGTTTCCGGGGGGACAAATTGAAGCGCGACACCGGGGGTAGGAACCAAAAAACGGGGGTAGGAACCAAAAAAACGGGCCCCGTTTCCGGGGGGACCCATTTAAGCGCGACACCGGGGGTAGGAACCAAAAAACGGGGGTAGGAACCAAAAAAACGGGCCCCCGTTTCCGGGGGGACCCATTTAAGCGCGACACCGGGGGTAGGAACCAAAAAACGGGGGTAGGAACCAAAAAAACGGGCCCACCTCTCCAGGGGGACCCATTTAAGCGCGACACCGGGGGTAGGAACCAAAAAACGGGGGTAGGAACCAAAAAAACGGGCCCCCGTTTCCGGGGGGACAAATTGAAGCGCGACACCGGGGGTAGGAACCAAAAAACGGGGGTAGGAACCAAAAAAACGGGCCCCCGTTTCCGGGGGGACCCATTTAAGCGCGACACCGGGGGTAGGAACCAAAAAACGGGGGTAGGAACCAAAAAAACCGGCCCCCGTTTCCGGGGGGACCCATTTAAGCGCGACACCGGGGGTAGGAACCAAAAAACGGGGGTAGGAACCAAAAAAACGGGCCCCCGTTTCCGGGGGGACCGATTTAAGCGCGACACCGGGGGTAGGAACCAAAAAACGGGGGTAGGAACCAAAAAAACAGGCCCCCGTTTCCGGGGGGACCCATTTAAGCGCGACACCGGGGGTAGGAACAAAAAAACGGGGGTAGAAAGCAAAAAAACGGGCCCCCGTTTCCGGGGGGACCCATTTAAGCGCGACACCGGGGTTAGGAACCAAAAAACGGGGGTAGGAACCAAAAAAACGGGCCCCGTTTCCGGGGGGACCCATTTAAGCACGACACCGGGGGTAGGAACCAAAAAACGGGGGTAGGAACCAAAAAAACGGGCCCCCATTTCCGGGGGGACCCATTTAAGCGCGACACCGGGGGTAGGAACCAAAAAACGGGGGAATTAACCAAAAAAACGGGCCCCCGTTTCCGGGGGGACCCATTTAAGCGCGACACCGGGGGTAGGAACCAAAAAACGGGGGTAGGAACCAAAAAAACGGGCCCCCGTTTCCGGAGGGACCCATTTAAGCGCGACACCGGGGGTAGGAACCAAAAAACGGTGGTAGGAACCAAAAAAACGGGCCCCCGTTTCCTGGGGGACCCATTGAAGCGCGACACCGAGGGTAGGAACCAAAAAACGGGGGTAGGAACCAAAAAAACGGGCCCCCGTTTCCGGGGGGACCCATTTAAGCGCGACACCGGGGGTAGGAACCAAAAAAACGGGGATAGGAAGCAAAAAAACGGGCCCCAGTTTCCAGGGGGACCCATTTAAGCGGGACACCGGGGGTAGGAACCAAAAAACGGGGGTAGGAACCAAAAAAACGGGCCCCCGTTTCCGGGGGGACCCATTTAAGCGTGACACCGGGGGTAGGAACCAAAAAACGGGGGTAGGAACCAAAAAAACGGGCCCTTCGTTTCCGGGGGGACCCATTTAAGCGCGACACCGGGGGTAGGAACCAAAAAACGGGGGTAGGAACAAAAAAAACTGGCCCCCGTTTCCGGGGGAACCCATTTAAGCACGACACCGGAAGTAGGAACCAAAAAACGGGGGTAGGAACCAAAAAAACGGGCCCCCGTTTCCGGGGGGACCCATTTAAGCGCGACACCTGGGGTAGGAACCAAAAAACGGGGGTAGGAACCAAAAAAACGTGCCCCCGTTTCCGGGGGACCCATTTAAGAGCGACACCGGGGGTAGGAACCAAAAAACGGGGGTAGGAACCAAAAAAAATGGGCCCCCGTTTCCGGGGGGACCCATTTAAGCGCGACACCGGGGGTAGGAACCAAAAAACGGGGGTAGGAACCAAAAAAACGGGCCCCCGTTTCCGGGGGGACCCATTTAAGCGCGACACCGGGGGTAGGAACCAAAAAACGGGGGTAGGAACCAAAAAAACGGGCCCCCGTTTCCGGGGGGACCCATTTAAGCGCGACACCGGGGGTAGGAACCAAAAAACGGGGGAATTAACCAAAAAAACGGGCCCCCGTTTCCGGGGGGACCCATTTAAGCGCGACACCGGGGGTAGGAACCAAAAAACGGGGGTAGGAACCAAAAAAACGGGCCCCCGTTTCCTGGGGGACCCATTGAAGCGCGACACCGAGGGTAGGAGCCAAAAAAAACGGGGATAGGAAGCAAAAAAACGGGCCCCAGTTTCCAGGGGGACCCATTTAAGCGCGACACCTGGGGTAGGAACCAAAAAACGGGGGTAGGAACCAAAAAAACGGGCCCCCGTTTCCGAAGGGACCCATTTAAGCGTGACACCGGGGGTAGGAACCAAAAAACGGGGGTAGGAACCAAAAAAACGGGCCCTTCGTTTCCGGGGGGACCCATTTAAGCGCGACACCGGGGGTAGGAACCAAAAAACGGGGGTAGGAACAAAAAAAACTGGCCCCCGTTTCCGGGGGAACCCATTTAAGCACGACACCGGAAGTAGGAACCAAAAAACGGGGGTAGGAACCAAAAAAACGGGCCCCCGTTTCCGGGGGGACCCATTTAAGCGCGACACCGGGGGTAGGAACCAAAAAACGCGGGTAGGAACCATAAAAACGGGCCCCCGTTTCCGGGGGGACCCATTTAAGCGCGACACCGGTGGTAGGAACCAAAAAACGGGGGTAGGAACCAAAAAAACGGGCCCCCGTTTCCGGGGGGACCCATTTAAGCGCGACACCGGGGGTAGGAACCAAAAAACGGGGGTAGGAACCAAAAAAACGGGCCCCCGTTTCCGGGGGGACACATTTAAGCGCGACACCGGGGGTAGGAACCAAAAAACGGGGGTAGGAACCAAAAAGACGGGCCCCGTTTCCGGGGGGACCCATTTAAGCGCGACACCGGGGGTAGGAACCAAAAAACGGGGGTAGGAACCAAAAAAAAGGGCCCCCGTTTCCGGGGGGACCCATTTAAGCGCGACACCGGGGGTAGGAACCAAAAAACGGGGGTAGGAACCAAAAAAACGGGCCCCCGTTTCCGGAGGGACCCATTTAAGCGCGACACCGGGGGTAGGAACCAAAAAACGGGGGTAGGAACCAAAAAAACGGGCCCCCGTTTCCGGCGGACCCATTTAAGCGTGACACCGGGGGTAGGAACCAAAAAACGGGGGTAGGAACCAAAAAAACGGGCCCTTCGTTTTTTGGGGGGACCCATTTAAGCGCGACACCGGGGGTAGGAACCAAAAAACGGGGGTAGGAACAAAAAAAACTGGCCCCCGTTTCCGGGGGAACCCATTTAAGCACGACACCGGAAGTAGGAACCAAAAAACGGGGGTAGGAACCAAAAAAACGGGCCCCCGTTTCCGGGGGGACCCATTTAAGCGCGACACCGGGGGTAGGAACCAAAAAACGCGGGTAGGAACCAAAAAAACGGGCCCCCGTTTCCGGGGGGACCCATTTAAGCGCGACACCGGTGGTAGGAACCAAAAAACGGGGGTAGGAACCAAAAAAACGGGCCCCCGTTTCCGGGGGGACCCATTTAAGCGCGACACCGGGGGTAGGAACCAAAAAACGGGGGTAGGAACCAAAAAAACGGGCCCCGTTTCCGGGGGGACCCATTTAAGCGCGACACCGGGGGTAGGAACCAAAAAACGGGGGTAGGAACCAAAAAAACGGGCCCCCGTTTCCGGGGGGACCCATTTAAGCGCGACACCGGGGGTAGGAACCAAAAAACGGGGGTAGGAACCAAAAAAACGGGCCCACCTCTCCAGGGGGACCCATTTAAGCGCGACACCGGGGGTAGGAACCAAAAAACGGGGGTAGGAACCAAAAAAACGGGCCCCCGTTTCCGGGGGGACAAATTGAAGCGCGACACCGGGGGTAGGAACCAAAAAACGGGGGTAGGAACCAAAAAAACGGGCCCCGTTTCCGGGGGGACCCATTTAAGCGCGACACCGGGGGTAGGAACCAAAAAACGGGGGTAGGAACCAAAAAAACGGGCCCCCGTTTCCGGGGGGACCCATTTAAGCGCGACACCGGGGGTAGGAACCAAAAAACGGGGGTAGGAACCAAAAAAACGGGCCCACCTCTCCAGGGGGACCCATTTAAGCGCGACACCGGGGGTAGGAACCAAAAAACGGGGGTAGGAACCAAAAAAACGGGCCCCCGTTTCCGGGGGGACAAATTGAAGCGCGACACCGGGGGTAGGAACCAAAAAACGGGGGTAGGAACCAAAAAAACGGGCCCCCGTTTCCGGGGGGACCCATTTAAGCGCGACACCGGGGGTAGGAACCAAAAAACGGGGGTAGGAACCAAAAAAACCGGCCCCCGTTTCCGGGGGGACCCATTTAAGCGCGACACCGGGGGTAGGAACCAAAAAACGGGGGTAGGAACCAAAAAAACGGGCCCCCGTTTCCGGGGGGACCGATTTAAGCGCGACACCGGGGGTAGGAACCAAAAAACGGGGGTAGGAACCAAAAAAACAGGCCCCCGTTTCCGGGGGGACCCATTTAAGCGCGACACCGGGGGTAGGAACAAAAAAACGGGGGTAGAAAGCAAAAAAACGGGCCCCCGTTTCCGGGGGGACCCATTTAAGCGCGACACCGGGGTTAGGAACCAAAAAACGGGGGTAGGAACCAAAAAAACGGGCCCCGTTTCCGGGGGGACCCATTTAAGCACGACACCGGGGGTAGGAACCAAAAAACGGGGGTAGGAACCAAAAAAACGGGCCCCCATTTCCGGGGGGACCCATTTAAGCGCGACACCGGGGGTAGGAACCAAAAAACGGGGGAATTAACCAAAAAAACGGGCCCCCGTTTCCGGGGGGACCCATTTAAGCGCGACACCGGGGGTAGGAACCAAAAAACGGGGGTAGGAACCAAAAAAACGGGCCCCCGTTTCCGGAGGGACCCATTTAAGCGCGACACCGGGGGTAGGAACCAAAAAACGGTGGTAGGAACCAAAAAAACGGGCCCCCGTTTCCTGGGGGACCCATTGAAGCGCGACACCGAGGGTAGGAACCAAAAAACGGGGGTAGGAACCAAAAAAACGGGCCCCCGTTTCCGGGGGGACCCATTTAAGCGCGACACCGGGGGTAGGAACCAAAAAAACGGGGATAGGAAGCAAAAAAACGGGCCCCAGTTTCCAGGGGGACCCATTTAAGCGGGGACACCGGGGGTAGGAACCAAAAAACGGGGGTAGGAACCAAAAAAACGGGCCCCCGTTTCCGGGGGGACCCATTTAAGCGTGACACCGGGGGTAGGAACCAAAAAACGGGGGTAGGAACCAAAAAAACGGGCCCTTCGTTTCCGGGGGGACCCATTTAAGCGCGACACCGGGGGTAGGAACCAAAAAACGGGGGTAGGAACAAAAAAAACTGGCCCCCGTTTCCGGGGGAACCCATTTAAGCACGACACCGGAAGTAGGAACCAAAAAACGGGGGTAGGAACCAAAAAAACGGGCCCCCGTTTCCGGGGGGACCCATTTAAGCGCGACACCGGGGGTAGGAACCAAAAAACGCGGGTAGGAACCAAAAAAACGGGCCCCCGTTTCCGGGGGGACCCATTTAAGCGCGACACCGGTGGTAGGAACCAAAAAACGGGGGTAGGAACCAAAAAAACGGGCCCCCGTTTCCGGGGGGACCCATTTAAGCGCGACACCGGGGGTAGGAACCAAAAAACGGGGGTAGGAACCAAAAAAACGGGCCCCCGTTTCCGGGGGGACCCATTTAAGCGCGACACCGGGGGTAGGAACCAAAAAACGGGGGTAGGAACCAAAAAAACGGGCCCCGTTTCCGGGGGGACCCATTTAAGCGCGACACCGGGGGTAGGAACCAAAAAACGGGGGTAGGAACCAAAAAAACGGGCCCCCGTTTCCGGGAGGCCCATTTAAGCGCGGCACCGGGGGTAGGAACCAAAAAACGGGGGTAGGAACCAAAAAAACGGGCCCCCGTTTCCGGGGGGACCCATTGAAGCGCGACACCGGGGGTAGGAACCAAAAAACGGGGGTAGGAACCAAAAAAACGGGCCCCTGTTTCCGGGGGGACCCATTTAAGCGCGACACCGGGGGTAGGAACCAAAAAACGGGGGTAGGAACCAAAAAAACGGGCCCCCCTCTCCAGGGGGACCCATTTAAGCGCGACACCGGGGGTAGGAACCAAAAAACGGGGGTAGGAACCAAAAAAACGGGCCCCCGTTTCCGGGGGGACCCATTGAAGCGCGACACCGGGGGTAGGAACCAAAAAACGGGGGTAGGAACCAAAAAAACGGGCCCCCGTTTCCGGGGGGACCCATTTAAGCGCGACACCGGGGGTAGGAACCAAAAAACGGGGGTAGGAACCAAAAAAAACGGCCCCCGTTTCCGGGGGGACCCATTTAAGCGCGACCCCGGGGGGAGGAACCAAAAAACGGGGGTAGGAACCAAAAAAACGGGCCCCCGTTTCCGGGGGGACCCATTTAAGCGCGACACCGGGGGTAGGAACCAAAAAACGGGGGTAGGAACCAAAAAAACGGGCCCCCGTTTCCGGGGGGACCCATTTAAGCGCGACACCGGGGGTAGGAACCAAAAAACGGGGGTAGGAACCAAAAAAAACGGGCCCCCGTTTCCGGGGGGACCGATTTAAGCGCAACACCGGGGGTAGGAACCAAAAAACGGGGGTAGGAACCAAAAAAACAGGCCCCCGTTTCCGGGGGGACCCATTTAAGCGCGACACCGGGGGTAGGAACCAAAAAACGGGGGTAGGAACCAAAAAAACGGGCCCCCGTTTCCGGGGGGACCCATTTAAGCGCGACACCGGGGTTAGGAACCAAAAAACGGGGGTAGGAACCAAAAAAACGGGCCCCCGTTTCCGGGGGGACCCATTTAAGCGCGACACCGGGGGTAGGAACCAAAAAACGGGGGTAGGAACCAAAAAAACG
This sequence comes from Alligator mississippiensis, assembly GCF_030867095.1. Classification (NCBI taxonomy): domain Eukaryota; kingdom Metazoa; phylum Chordata; order Crocodylia; family Alligatoridae; genus Alligator; species Alligator mississippiensis. The sequence goes on along the minus strand of NW_026775248.1, from coordinate 63,027 downwards.
GGCCCCCGTTTCCGGGGGGACCCATTTAAGCGCGACACCGGGGGTAGGAACCAAAAAACGGGGGTAGGAACCAAAAAAACGGGCCCCCGTTTCCGGGGGGACCCATTTAAGCGCGACACCGGGGATAGGAACGAAAAAACGGGGGTAGGAACCAAAAAAACGGGCCCCCGTTTCCGGGGGGACCCATTTAAGCGCGACACCGGGGGTAGGAACCAAAAAACGGGGTTAGGAACCAAAAAAAAGGGCCCCCGTTTCCGGGGGGACCCATTTAAGCGCGACACCGGGGGTAGGAACCAAAAAACGGGGGTAGGAACCAAAAAAACGGGCCCCCGTTTCCGGGGGGACCCATTTAAGCGCGACACCGGGGGTAGGAACCAAAAAACGGGGGTAGGAACCAAAAAAACGGGCCCCCGTTTCCGGGGGGACCCATTTAAGCGCGACACCGGGGGTAGGAACAAAAAAAACGGGGGTAGGAACCAAAAAAACGGGCCCCCGTTTCCTGGGGGACCCATTTAAGCGCGACACCGGGGGTAGGAACCAAAAAACGGGGGTAGGAACCAAAAAAACGGGCCCCCGTTTCCGGGGGGACCCATTTAAGAGCGACACCGGGGGTAGGAACCAAAAAACGGGGGTAGGAACCAAATAAAATGGGCCCCCGTTTCCGGGGGGACCCATTTAAGCGCGACACCGGGGGTAGGAACCAAAAAACAGGGGTAGGAACCAAAAAAACGGGCCCCCGTTTCCCGGGGGACCCATTTAAGCGCGACACCGGGGGTAGGAACCAAAAAACGGGGGTAGGAACCAAAAAAACGGGCCCCCGTTTCCGGGGGGACCCATTTAAGCGCGACACCGGGGGTAGGAACCAAAAAACGGGGGTAGGAACCAAAAAAACGGGCCCCCGTTTCCGGGGGGACCCATTTAAGAGCGACACCGGGGGTAGGAACCAAAAAACGGGGGTAGGAACCAAAAAAACGGGCCCCCGTTTCCGGGAGGCCCATTTAAGCGCGGCACCGGGGGTAGGAACCAAAAAACGGGGGTAGGAACCAAAAAAACGGGCCCCCGTTCCCGGGGGGACCCATTGAAGCGCGACACCGGGGGTAGGAACCAAAAAACGGGGGTAGGAACCAAAAAAACGGGCCCCCGTTTCCGGGGGGACCCATTTAAGCGCGACACCGGGGGTAGGAACCAAAAAACGGGGGTAGGAACCAAAAAAACGGGCCCCCGTTTCCGGGGGAACCCATTTAAGCGCGACACCGGGGGTGGGAACCAAAAAACGGGGGTAGGAACCAAAAAAACGGGCCCCCGTTTCCGGGGGGACCCATTTAAGCGCGACACCGGGGATAGGAACCAAAAAACGGGGGTAGGAACCAAAAAAAACGGGCCCCCGTTTCCGGGGAGACCCATTTAAGCGCGACACCGGGGGTAGGAACCAAAAAACGGGGTTAGGAACCAAAAAAAAGGGCCCCCGTTTCCGGGGGGACCCATTTAAGCGCGACACCGGGGGTAGGAACCAAAAAAGGGGGGTAGGAACCAAAAAAATGGGCCCACGTTTCCGGGAGGACCCATTTAAGCGCGACACCGGGGGTAGGAACCAAAAAAGGGGGTAGGAACCAAAAAAACGGGCCCCCGTTTCCGGGGGGACCCATTTAAGCGCGACACCGGGGGGTAGGAACCAAAAAACGGGGGTAGGAACCAAAAAAATGGGCCCCCGTTTCCGGGGGGACCCATTTAAGCGCGACACCTGGGGTAGGAACCAAAAAACGGGGGTAGGAACCAAAAAAACGGGCCCCCGTTTCCGGGGGACCCATTTAAGAGCGACACCGGGGGTAGGAACCAAAAAACGGGGGTAGGAACCAAAAAAAATGGGCCCCCGTTTCCGGGGGGACCCATTTAAGCGCGACACCGGGGGTAGGAACCAAAAAACGGGGGTAGGAACCAAAAAAACGGGCCCCCGTTTCCGGGGGGACCCATTTAAGCGCGACACCGGGGGTAGGAACCAAAAAACGGGGGTAGGAACCAAAAAAACGGGTCCCCGTTTCCGGGGGGACCCATTTAAGCGCGACACCGGGGGTAGGAACCAAAAAACGGGGGTAGGAACCAAAAAAACGGGCCCCCGTTTCCGGGGGGACCCATTTAAGCGCGACACCGGGGGTAGGAACCAAAAAACGGGGAAATTAACCAAAAAAACGGGCCCCCGTTTCCGGGGGGACCCATTTAAGCGCGACACCGGGGGTAGGAACCAAAAAACGGGGGTAGGAACCAAAAAAACGGGCCCCCGTTTCCGGGGGGACCCATTTAAGCGCGACACCGGGGGTTGGAACCAAAAAACGGGGGTAGGAACCAAAAAAACGGGCCCCCGTTTCCTGGGGGACCAATTGAAGCGCGACACCGAGGGTAGGAACCAAAAAAACGGGGGTAGGAAGCAAAAAAACGGGCCCCAGTTTCCAGGGGGACCCATTTAAGCGCGACACCGGGGGTAGGAACCAAAAAACGGGGGTAGGAACCAAAAAAACGGGCCCCCGTTTCCGGGGGGACCCATTTAAGCGTGACACCAGGGGTAGGAACCAAAAAACGGGGGTAGGAACCAAAAAAACGGGCCCCCGTTTCCGGGGGGACCCATTTAAGGGCGACACGGGGGGTAGGAACCAAAAAACGGGGGTAGGAACAAAAAAAACTGGCCCCCGTTTCCGGGGGAACCCATTTAAGCACGACACCGGAAGTAGGAACCAAAAAACGGGGGTAGGAACCAAAAAAACGGGCCCCCGTTTCCTTGGGGACCCATTTAAGAGCGACACCGGTGTTAGGAACCAAAAAAGAGGGGTAGGAACCAAAAAAATGGGCCCCCGTTTCCGGGGGGACCCATTTAAGCGCGACACCGGGGGTAGGTACCAAAAAACGGGGGTAGGGACCAAAAAAACGGGCCCCCGTTTCCGGGGGGACCCATTTAAGCGCGACACCGGGGGTAGGAACCAAAAAACGCGGGTAGGAACCAAAAAAACGGGCCCCCGTTTCCGGGGGGACCCATTTAAGCGCGACACCGGTGGTAGGAACCAAAAAACGGGGGTAGGAACCAAAAAAACGGGCCCCCGTTTCCTGAGGGACCCATTTAAGCGCGACACCGGGGGTAGGAACCAAAAAACGGGGGTAGGAACCAAAAAAACGGGCCCCCGTTTCCGGGGGGACCCATTTAAGCGCGACACCGGGGGTAGGAACCAAAAAACGGGGGTAGGAACCAAAAAAACTGGCCCCCGTTTCCGGGGGGACCCATTTAAGCGCGACACCGGGGTAGGAACCATAAAACGGGGGTAGGAACCAAAAAAACGGGCCCCCGTTTCCGGGGGGACCCATTTAAGCGCGACACCTGGGGTAGGAACCAAAAAACGGGGCTAGGAACCAAAAAAACGGGCCCCCGTTTCCGGGGGGACCCATTGAAGCGTGACACCGGGGGTAGGAACCAAAAAACGGGGGTAGGAACCAAAAAAACGGGCCCCCGTTTCCGGGGGGACCCATTTAAGCGCGACACCGGGGGTAGGAACCAAAAAACGGGGGTAGGAACCAAAAAAACGGCCCCCCTCTCCAGGGGGACCCATTTAAGCGCGACACCGGGGGTAGGAACCAAAAAACGGGGGTAGGAACCAAAAAAACGGGCCCCCGTTTCCGGGGGGACCCATTGAAGCGCGACACCGGGGGTAGGAACCAAAAAACGGGGGTAGGAACCAAAAAAACAGGCCCCCCGTTTCCGGGGGGACCCATTGAAGCGCGACACCGGGGGTAGGAACCAAAAAACGGGGGTAGGAACCAAAAAAACCGGCCCCCGTTTCCGGGGGGACCCATTTAAGCGCGACACCGGGGGTAGGAACCAAAAAACGGGGGTAGGAACCAAAAAAACCGGCCCCCGTTTCCGGGGGGACCCATTTAAGCGCGACACCGGGGGTAGGAACCAAAAAACGGGGGTAGGAACCAAAAAAAACGGGTCCCCGTTTCCGGGGGGACCCATTTAAGCGCGACACCGGGGGTAGGAACCAAAAAACGGGGGTAGGAACCAAAAAAACGGGCCCCCGTTTCCGGGGGGACCCATTTAAGCGCGACACCGGGGGTAGGAACCAAAAAACGGGGGAATTAACCAAAAAAACGGGCCCCCGTTTCCGGGGGGACCCATTTAAGCGCGACACCGGAAGTAGGAACCAAAAAACGGGGGTAGGAACCAAAAAAACGGGCCCCCGTTTCCGGGGGGACCCATTTAAGCGCGACACCGGGGGTTGGAACCAAAAAACGGGGGTAGGTACCAAAAAAACGGGCCCCCGTTTCCTGGGGGACCCATTGAAGCGCGACACCGAGGGTAGGAACCAAAAAACGGGGGTAGGAACCAAAAAAACGGGCCCTCGTTTCCGGGGGTACCCATTTAAGCGCGACACCGGGGGTAGGAACCAAAAAAACGGGGGTAGGAAGCAAAAAAACGGGCCCCAGTTTCCAGGGGGACCCATTTAAGCGCGACACCGGGGGTAGGAACCAAAAAACGGGGGTAGGAACCAAAAAAACGGGCCCCCGTTTCCGGGGGGACCCATTTAAGCGTGACACCAGGGGTAGGAACCAAAAAACGGGGGTAGGAACCAAAAAAACGGGCCCCCGTTTCCGGGGGGACCCATTTAAGCGCGACACGGGGGGTAGGAACCAAAAAACGGGGGTAGGAACAAAAAAAACTGGCCCCCGTTTCCGGGGGAACCCATTTAAGCACGACACCGGAAGTAGGAACCAAAAAACGGGGGTAGGAACCAAAAAAACGGGCCCCCGTTTCCGGGGGGACCCATTTAAGAGCGACACCGGTGTTAGGAACCAAAAAAGAGGGTAGGAACCAAAAAAATGGGCCCCCGTTTCCGGGGGGACCCATTTAAGCGCGACACCGGGGGTAGGAACCAAAAAACGGGGGTAGGGACCAAAAAAACGGGCCCCCGTTTCCGGGGGGACCCATTTAAGCGCGACACCGGGGGTAGGAACCAAAAAACGCGGGTAGGAACCAAAAAAACGGGCCCCCGTTTCCGGGGGACCCATTTAAGCGCGACACGGTGGTAGGAACCAAAAAACGGGGGTAGGAACCAAAAAAACGGGCCCCCGTTTCCGGAGGGACCCATTTAAGCGCGACACCGGGGGTAGGAACCAAAAAACGGGGGTAGGAACCAAAAAAAGGGCCCCCGTTTCCGGGGGGACCCATTTAAGCGCGACACCGGGGGTAGGAACCAAAAAACGGGGGTAGGAACCAAAAAAACGGGCCCCCGTTTCCGGAGGGACCCATTTAAGCGCGACACCGGGGTAGGAACCAAAAAACGGGGGTAGGAACCAAAAAAAACGGGCCCCCGTTTCCGAGAGGCCCATTTAAGTGCGGCACCGGGGGTAGGAACCAAAAAACGGGGGTAGGAACCAAAAAAACGGCCCCCGTTTCCGGGGGGACCCATTGAAGCGCGACACCGGGGGTAGGAACCAAAAAACGGTGGTAGGAACCAAAAAAACGGGCCCCCGTTTCCGGGGGGACCCATTTAAGCGCGACACCGGGGGTAGGAACCAAAAAACGGGGGTAGGAACCAAAAAAACGGGCCCCCCTCTCCAGGGGGACCCATTTAAGCGCGACACCGGGGGTAGGAACCAAAAAACGGGGGTAGGAACCAAAAAAACGGGCCCCCGTTTCCGGGGGGACCCATTGAAGCGCGACACCGGGGGTAGGAACCAAAAAACGGGGGTAGGAACCAAAAAAACAGGCCCCCGTTTCCGGGGGGACCCATTTAAGCGCGACACCGGGGGTAGGAACCAAAAAACGGGGGTAGGAACCAAAAAAACCGGCCCCCGTTTCCGGGGGGACCCATTTAAGCGCGACACCGGGGGTAGGAACCAAAAAACGGGGGTAGGAACCAAAAAAAACGGGCCCCCGTTTCCGGGGGGGACCCATTTAAGCGCGACACCGGGGTTAGGAACCAAAAAACGGGGGTAGGAACCAAAAAAACGGGCCCCCGTTTCCGGGGGGACCCATTTAAGCGCGACACCGGGGGTAGGGACGAAAAAACGGGGGTAGGAACCAAAAAAACGGGCCCCCGTTTCCGGGGGGACCGATTTAACCGCGACACCGGGGGTAGGAACCAAAAAACGGAGGTAGGAACCAAAAAAACAGGCCCCCGTTTCCGGGGGGACCCATTTAAGCGCGACACCGGGGGTAGGAACCAAAAAACGGGGGTAGGAACCAAAAAAACGGGCCCCCGTTTCCGGGGGGACCCATTTTAAGCGCGACACCGGGGTTAGGAACCAAAAAACAGGGGTAGAAACCAAAAAAACGGGCCCCCGTTTCCGGGGGGAATCATTTAAGCGCGACACCGGGGGTAGGAACCAAAAAAACGGGCCCCCATTTCCGGGGGACCCATTTAAGCGCGACACCGGGGGTAGGAACCAAAAAACGGGGTAGGAACCAAAAAAACCGGCCCCCGTTTCCGGGGGGACCCATTTAAGCGCGACACCGGGGATAGGAACCAAAAAACGGGGGTAGGAACCAAAAAAACGGTCCCCCGTTTCCGTGGGGACCCATTTAAGCGCGACACCGGGGGTAGGAACCAAAAAACGGGGTTAGGAACCAAAAAAAAGGGCCCCCGTTTCCGGGGGGACCCATTTAAGCGCGACACCGGGGGTAGGAACCAAAAAACGGGATTAGGAACCAAAAAAAAGGGCCCCCGTTTCCGGGGGGACCCATTGAAGCGCTACACCGGGGGTAGGAACCAAAAAACGGGGGTAGGAACCAAAAAAACGGGCCCCCGTTTCCGGAGGGACCCATTTAAGCGCGACACCGGGGGTAGGAACCAAAAAACGGGGGTAGGAACCAAAAAAAGGGCCCCCGTTTCCGGGGGGACCCATTTAAGCGCGACACCGGGGGTAGGAACCAAAAAACGGGGGTAGAACCAAAAAAAACGGGCCCCCGTTTCCGGGGGGACCCATTTAAGCGCGACACCGGGGGTAGGAACCAAAAAACGGGGGTAGGAACCAAAAAAACGGGCCCCCGTTTCCGGGGGGACCCATTTAAGCGCGACACCGGGGGTAGGAACCAAAAAACGGGGAAATTAACCAAAAAAACGGGCCCCCGTTTCCGGGGGGACCCATTTAAGCGCGACACCGGGGGTAGGAACCAAAAAACGGGGGTAGGAACCAAAAAAACGGGCCCCCGTTTCCGGGGGGACCCATTTAAGCGCGACACCGGGGGTTGGAACCAAAAACGGGGGTAGGAACCAAAAAAACGGGCCCCCGTTTCCTGGGGGACCAATTGAAGCGGCGACACCGAGGGTAGGAACCAAAAAAACGGGGGTAGGAAGCAAAAAAACGGGCCCCAGTTTCCAGGGGGACCCATTAAGCGCGACACCGGGGGTAGGAACCAAAAAACGGGGTAGGAACCAAAAAAACGGGCCCCCGTTTCCGGGGGGACCCATTTAAGCGTGACACCAGGGGTAGGAACCAAAAAACGGGGGTAGGAACCAAAAAAACGGGCCCCCGTTTCCGGGGGGACCCATTTAAGCGCGACACGGGGGGTAGGAACCAAAAAACGGGGGTAGGAACAAAAAAAACTGGCCCCCGTTTCCGGGGGAACCCATTTAAGCACGACACCGGAAGTAGGAACCAAAAAACGGGGGTAGGAACCAAAAAAAACGGGCCCCCGTTTCCTTGGGGACCCATTTAAGAGCGACACCGGTGTTAGGAACCAAAAAAGAGGGGTAGGAACCAAAAAAATGGGCCCCCGTTTCCGGGGGGACCCATTTAAGCGCGACACCGGGGGTAGGAACCAAAAAACGGGGGTAGGGACCAAAAAAACGGGCCCCCGTTTCCGGGGGGACCCATTTAAGCGCGACACCGGGGGTAGGAACCAAAAAACGCGGGTAGGAACCAAAAAAACGGGCCCCCGTTTCCGGGGGGACCCATTTAAGCGCGACACCGGTGGTAGGAACCAAAAAACGGGGGTAGGAACCAAAAAAACGGGCCCCCGTTTCCTGAGGGACCCATTTAAGCGCGACACCGGGGGTAGGAACCAAAAAACGGGGGTAGGAACCAAAAAAAACGGGCCCCCGTTTCCGGGGGGACCCATTTAAGCGCGACACCGGGGGTAGGAACCAAAAAACGGGGGTAGGAACCAAAAAAACTGGCCCCCGTTTCCGGGGGGACCCATTTAAGCGCGACACCGGGGTAGGAACCAAAAAACGGGGGTAGGAACCAAAAAAACGGGCCCCCGTTTCCGGGGGGACCCATTTAAGCGCGACACCTGGGGTAGGAACCAAAAAACGGGGCTAGGAACCAAAAAAAACGGGCCCCCGTTTCCGGGGGGACCCATTGAAGCGTGACACCGGGGGTAGGAACCAAAAAACGGGGGTAGGAACCAAAAAAACGGGCCCCCGTTTCCGGGGGGACCCATTTAAGCGCGACACCGGGGGTAGGAACCAAAAAACGGGGGTAGGAACCAAAAAAACGGGCCCCCCTCTCCAGGGGGACCCATTTAAGCGCGACACCGGGGGTAGGAACCAAAAAACGGGGGTAGGAACCAAAAAAACAGGCCCCCCGTTTCCGGGGGGACCCATTGAAGCGCGACACCGGGGGTAGGAACCAAAAAACGGGGGTAGGAACCAAAAAAACCGGCCCCCGTTTCCGGGGGGACCCATTTAAGCGCGACACCGGGGGTAGGAACCAAAAAACGGGGGTAGGAACCAAAAAAACCGGCCCCCGTTTCCGGGGGGACCCATTTAAGCGCGACACCGGGGGTAGGAACCAAAAAACGGGGTAGGAACCAAAAAAACGGGTCCCCGTTTCCGGGGGGACCCATTTAAGCGCGACACCGGGGGTAGGAACCAAAAAACGGGGGTAGGAACCAAAAAAACGGGCCCCCGTTTCCGGGGGGACCCATTTAAGCGCGACACCGGGGGTAGGAACCAAAAAACGGGGGAATTAACCAAAAAAACGGGCCCCCGTTTCCGGGGGGACCCATTTAAGCGCGACACCGGAAGTAGGATCCAAAAAACGGGGGTAGGAACCAAAAAAAACGGGCCCCCGTTTCCGGGGGGACCCATTTAAGCGCGACACCGGGGGTTGGAACCAAAAAACGGGGGTAGGTACCAAAAAAAACGGGCCCCCGTTTCCTGGGGGACCCATTGAAGCGCGACACCGAGGGTAGGAACCAAAAAACGGGGGTAGGAACCAAAAAAACGGGTACCCATTTAAGCGCGACACCGGGGGTAGGAACCAAAAAAACGGGGGTAGGAAGCAAAAAAACGGGCCCCAGTTTCCAGGGGGACCCATTTAAGCGCGACACCGGGGGTAGGAACCAAAAAACGGGGGTAGGAACCAAAAAAACGGGCCCCCGTTTCCGGGGGGACCCATTTAAGCGTGACACCAGGGGTAGGAACCAAAAAACGGGGGTAGGAACCAAAAAAACGGGCCCCCGTTTCCGGGGGGACCCATTTAAGCGCGACACGGGGGGTAGGAACCAAAAAACGGGGGTAGGAACAAAAAAAACTGGCCCCCGTTTCCGGGGGAACCCATTTAAGCACGACACCGGAAGTAGGAACCAAAAAACGGGGGTAGGAACCAAAAAAACGGGCCCCCGTTTCCGGGGGGACCCATTTAAGAGCGACACCGGTGTTAGGAACCAAAAAAGAGGGGTAGGAACCAAAAAAATGGGCCCCCGTTTCCGGGGGGACCCATTTAAGCGCGACACCGGGGGTAGGAACCAAAAAACGGGGGTAGGGACCAAAAAAACGGGCCCCCGTTTCCGGGGGGACCCATTTAAGCGCGACACCGGGGGTAGGAACCAAAAAACGCGGGTAGGAACCAAAAAAACGGGCCCCCGTTTCCGGGGGGACCCATTTAAGCGCGACACCGGTGGTAGGAACCAAAAAACGGGGGTAGGAACCAAAAAAAACGGGCCCCCGTTTCCGGAGGGACCCATTTAAGCGCGACACCGGGGGTAGGAACCAAAAAACGGGGGTAGGAACCAAAAAAAGGGCCCCCGTTTCCGGGGGGACCCATTTAAGCGCGACACCGGGGGTAGGAACCAAAAAACGGGGGTAGGAACCAAAAAAACGGGCCCCCGTTTCCGGAGGGACCCATTTAAGCGCGACACCGGGGTAGGAACCAAAAAACGGGGGTAGGAACCAAAAAAAACGGGCCCCCGTTTCCGAGAGGCCCATTTAAGTGCGGCACCGGGGGTAGGAACCAAAAAACGGGGGTAGGAACCAAAAAAACGGGCCCCCGTTTCCGGGGGGACCCATTGAAGCGCGACACCGGGGGTAGGAACCAAAAACCGGTGGTAGGAACCAAAAAAACGGGCCCCCGTTTCCGGGGGGACCCATTTAAGCGCGACACCGGGGGTAGGAACCAAAAAACGGGGGTAGGAACCAAAAAAACGGGCCCCCCTCTCCAGGGGGACCCATTTAAGCGCGACACCGGGGGTAGGAACCAAAAAACGGGGGTAGGAACCAAAAAAACGGGCCCCCGTTTCCGGGGGGACCCATTGAAGCGCGACACCGGGGGTAGGAACCAAAAAACGGGGGTAGGAACCAAAAAAACAGGCCCCCGTTTCCGGGGGGACCCATTTAAGCGCGACACCGGGGGTAGGAACCAAAAAACGGGGGTAGGAACCAAAAAAACCGGCCCCCGTTTCCGGGGGGACCCATTTAAGCGCGACACCGGGGGTAGGAACCAAAAAACGGGGGTAGGAACCAAAAAAACGGGCCCCCGTTTCCGGGGGGACCCATTTAAGCGCGACACCGGGGTTAGGAACCAAAAAACGGGGGTAGGAACCAAAAAAACGGGCCCCCGTTTCCGGGGGGACCCATTTAAGCGCGACACCGGGGGTAGGGACGAAAAAACGGGGGTAGGAACCAAAAAAACGGGCCCCCGTTTCCGGGGGGACCGATTTAACCGCGACACCGGGGGTAGGAACCAAAAAACGGAGGTAGGAACCAAAAAAACAGGCCCCCGTTTCCGGGGGGACCCATTTAAGCGCGACACCGGGGGTAGGAACCAAAAAACGGGGGTAGGAACCAAAAAAACGGGCCCCCGTTTCCGGGGGACCCATTTAAGCGCGACACCGGGGTTAGGAACCAAAAAACAGGGGTAGAAACCAAAAAAACGGGCCCCCGTTTCCGGGGGGAATCATTTAAGCGCGACACCGGGGGTAGGAACCAAAAAAACGGGCCCCCATTTCCGGGGGGACCCATTTAAGCGCGACACCGGGGGTAGGAACCAAAAAACGGGGGTAGGAACCAAAAAAACCGGCCCCCGTTTCCGGGGGGACCCATTTAAGCGCGACACCGGGGATAGGAACCAAAAAACGGGGGTAGGAACCAAAAAAACGGGCCCCCGTTTCCGTGGGGACCCATTTAAGCGCGACACCGGGGGTAGGAACCAAAAAACGGGGTTAGGAACCAAAAAAAAGGGCCCCCGTTTCCGGGGGGACCCATTTAAGCGCGACACCGGGGGTAGGAACCAAAAAACGGGGGTAGGAACCAAAAAAAAGGGCCCCCGTTTCCGGGGGGACCCATTGAAGCGCGACACCGGGGGTAGGAACCAAAAAACGGGGGTAGGAACCAAAAAAACGGGCCCCCGTTTCCGGAGGGACCCATTTAAGCGCGACACCGGGGGTAGGAACCAAAAAACGGGGGTAGGAACCAAAAAAAGGGCCCCCGTTTCCGGGGGGACCCATTTAAGCGCGACACCGGGGGTAGGAACCAAAAAACGGGGGTAGGAACCAAAAAAACGGGCCCCCGTTTCCGGGGGGACCCATTTAAGCGCGACACCGGGGTAGGAACCAAAAAACGGGGGTAGGAACCAAAAAAACGGGCCCCCGTTTCCGAGAGGCCCATTTAAGTGCGGCACCGGGGGTAGGAACCAAAAAACGGGGGTAGGAACCAAAAAAACGGGCCCCCGTTTCCGGGGGGACCCATTGAAGCGCGACACCGGGGGTAGGAACCAAAAAACGGTGGTAGGAACCAAAAAAACGGGCCCCCGTTTCCGGGGGGACCCATTTAAGCGCGACACCGGGGGTAGGAACCAAAAAACGGGGGTAGGAACCAAAAAAACGGGCCCCCCTCTCCAGGGGGACCCATTTAAGCGCGACACCGGGGGTAGGAACCAAAAAACGGGGGTAGGAACCAAAAAAACGGGCCCCCGTTTCCGGGGGGACCCATTGAAGCGCGACACCGGGGGTAGGAACCAAAAAACGGGGGTAGGAACCAAAAAAACAGGCCCCCGTTTCCGGGGGGACCCATTTAAGCGCGACACCGGGGGTAGGAACCAAAAAACGGGGGTAGGAACCAAAAAAAACCGGCCCCCGTTTCCGGGGGGACCCATTTAAGCGCGACACCGGGGGTAGGAACCAAAAAACGGGGGTAGGAACCAAAAAAACGGGCCCCCGTTTCCGGGGGGACCCATTTAAGCGCGACACCGGGGTTAGGAACCAAAAAACGGGGGTAGGAACCAAAAAAACGGGCCCCCGTTTCCGGGGGGACCCATTTAAGCGCGACACCGGGGGTAGGGACGAAAAAACGGGGGTAGGAACCAAAAAAACGGGCCCCCGTTTCCGGGGGGACCGATTTAACCGCGACACCGGGGGTAGGAACCAAAAAACGGAGGTAGGAACCAAAAAAACAGGCCCCCGTTTCCGGGGGGACCCATTTAAGCGCGACACCGGGGGTAGGAACCAAAAAACGGGGGTAGGAACCAAAAAAACGGGCCCCCGTTTCCGGGGGGACCCATTTAAGCGCGACACCGGGGTTAGGAACCAAAAAACAGGGGTAGAAACCAAAAAAACGGGCCCCCGTTTCCGGGGGGAATCATTTAAGCGCGACACCGGGGGTAGGAACCAAAAAAACGGGCCCCCATTTCCGGGGGGACCCATTTAAGCGCGACACCGGGGGTAGGAACCAAAAAACGGGGGTAGGAACCAAAAAAACCGGCCCCCGTTTCCGGGGGGACCCATTTAAGCGCGACACCGGGGATAGGAACCAAAAAACGGGGGTAGGAACCAAAAAAAACGGGCCCCCGTTTCCGTGGGGACCCATTTAAGCGCGACACCGGGGGTAGGAACCAAAAAACGGGGTTAGGAACCAAAAAAAAGGGCCCCCGTTTCCGGGGGGACCCATTTAAGCGCGACACCGGGGGTAGGAACCAAAAAACGGGGGTAGGAACCAAAAAAAACGGCCCCCCTCTCCAGGGGGACCCATTTAAGCGCGACACCGGGGGTAGGAACCAAAAAACGGGGGTAGGAACCAAAAAAACGGGCCCCCGTTTCCGGGGGGACCCATTTAAGCGCGACACCGGGGGTAGGAACCAAAAAACGGGGGTAGGAACCAAAAAAAACGGGCCCCCGTTTCCGGGGGGACCCATTTAAGCGCGACACCAGGGGTAGGAACCAAAAAACGGGGGAATTAACCAAAAAAAACGGGCCCCCGTTTCCGGGGGGACCCATTTAAGCGCGACACCGGAAGTAGGAACCAAAAAACGGGGGTAGGAACCAAAAAAAACGGGCCCCCGTTTCCGGGGGGACCCATTTAAGCGCGACACCGGGGGTTGGAACCAAAAAACGGGGGTAGGAACCAAAAAAACGGGCCCCCGTTTCCTGGGGGACCCATTGAAGCGCGACACCGGGGGTAGGAACCAAAAAACGGTGGTAGGAACCAAAAAAACGGGCCCCCGTTTCCGGGGGGACCCATTTAAGCGCGACACCGGGGGTAGGAACCAAAAAACGGGGGTAGGAACCAAAAAAACGGGCCCCCCTCTCCAGGGGGACCCATTTAAGCGCGACACCGGGGGTAGGAACCAAAAAACGGGGGTAGGAACCAAAAAAACGGGCCCCCGTTTCCGGGGGGACCCATTGAAGCGCGACACCGGGGGTAGGAACCAAAAAACGGGGGTAGGAACCAAAAAAACAGGCCCCCGTTTCCGGGGGGACCCATTTAAGCGCGACACCGGGGGTAGGAACCAAAAAACGGGGGTAGGAACCAAAAAAACCGGCCCCCGTTTCCGGGGGGACCCATTTAAGCGCGACACCGGGGGTAGGAACCAAAAAACGGGGGTAGGAACCAAAAAAACGGGCCCCCGTTTCCGGGGGGACCCATTTAAGCGCGACACCGGGGTTAGGAACCAAAAAACGGGGGTAGGAACCAAAAAAAACGGGCCCCCGTTTCCGGGGGGACCCATTTAAGCGCGACACCGGGGGTAGGGACGAAAAAACGGGGGTAGGAACCAAAAAAACGGGCCCCCGTTTCCGGGGGGACCGATTTAACCGCGACACCGGGGGTAGGAACCAAAAAACGGAGGTAGGAACCAAAAAAACAGGCCCCCGTTTCCGGGGGGACCCATTTAAGCGCGACACCGGGGGTAGGAACCAAAAAACGGGGGTAGGAACCAAAAAAACGGGCCCCCGTTTCCGGGGGGACCCATTTAAGCGCGACACCGGGGTTAGGAACCAAAAAACAGGGGTAGAAACCAAAAAAACGGGCCCCCGTTTCCGGGGGGAATCATTTAAGCGCGACACCGGGGGTAGGAACCAAAAAAAACGGGCCCCCATTTCCGGGGGGACCCATTTAAGCGCGACACCGGGGGTAGGAACCAAAAAACGGGGGTAGGAACCAAAAAAACCGGCCCCCGTTTCCGGGGGGACCCATTTAAGCGCGACACCGGGGATAGGAACCAAAAAACGGGGGTAGGAACCAAAAAAACGGGCCCCCGTTTCCGTGGGGACCCATTTAAGCGCGACACCGGGGGTAGGAACCAAAAAACGGGGTTAGGAACCAAAAAAAAGGGCCCCCGTTTCCGGGGGGACCCATTTAAGCGCGACACCGGGGGTAGGAACCAAAAAACGGGGGTAGGAACCAAAAAAACGGGCCCCCCTCTCCAGGGGGACCCATTTAAGCGCGACACCGGGGGTAGGAACCAAAAAACGGGGGTAGGAACCAAAAAAACGGGCCCCCGTTTCCGGGGGGACCCATTTAAGCGCGACACCGGGGGTAGGAACCAAAAAACTTGGGTAGGAACCAAAAAAACGGGCCCCCGTTTCCGGGGGGACCCATTTAAGCGCGACACCAGGGGTAGGAACCAAAAAACGGGGGAATTAACCAAAAAAACGGGCCCCCGTTTCCGGGGGGACCCATTTAAGCGCGACACCGGAAGTAGGAACCAAAAAACGGGGGTAGGAACCAAAAAAACGGGCCCCCGTTTCCGGGGGGACCCATTTAAGCGCGACACCGGGGGTTGGAACCAAAAAACGGGGGTAGGAACCAAAAAAACGGGCCCCCGTTTCCTGGGGGACCCATTGAAGCGCGACACCGAGGGTAGGAACCAAAAAACGGGGGTAGGAACCAAAAAAACGGGCCCCCGTTTCCGGGGGTACCCATTTAAGCGCGACACCGGGGGTAGGAACCAAAAAAACGGGGGTAGGAAGCAAAAAAACGGGCCCCAGTTTCCAGGGGGACCCATTTAAGCGCGACACCGGGGGTAGGAACCAAAAAACGGGGGTAGGAACCAAAAAAACGGGCCCCCGTTTCCGGGGGGACCCATTTAAGCGTGACACCAGGGGTAGGAACCAAAAAACGGGGGTAGGAACCAAAAAAACGGGCCCCCGTTTCCGGGGGGACCCATTTAAGCGCGACACGGGGGGTAGGAACCAAAAAACGGGGGTAGGAACAAAAAAAACTGGCCCCCGTTTCCGGGGGAACCCATTTAAGCACGACACCGGAAGTAGGAACCAAAAAACGGAGGTAGGAACCAAAAAAAACGGGCCCCCGTTTCCGGGGGGACCCATTTAAGAGCGACACCGGTGTTAGGAACCAAAAAAGAGGGGTAGGAACCAAAAAAATGGGCCCCCGTTTCCGGGGGGACCCATTTAAGCGCGACACCGGGGGTAGGAACCAAAAAACGGGGGTAGGGACAAAAAAAACGGCCCCCGTTTCCGGGGGGACCCATTTAAGCGCGACACCGGGGGTAGGAACCAAAAAACGCGGGTAGGAACCAAAAAAAACGGGCCCCCGTTTCCGGGGGGACCCATTTAAGCGCGACACCGGTGGTAGGAACCAAAAAACGGGGGTAGGAACCAAAAAAACGGGCCCCCGTTTCCGGAGGGACCCATTTAAGCGCGACACCGGGGGTAGGAACCAAAAAACGGGGGTAGGAACCAAAAAAAGGGCCCCCGTTTCCGGGGGGACCCATTTAAGCGCGACACCGGGGGTAGGAACCAAAAAACGGGGGTAGGAACCAAAAAAACGGGCCCCCGTTTCCGGGGGGACCCATTTAAGCGCGACACCGGGGTAGGAACCAAAAAACGGGGGTAGGAACCAAAAAAACGGGCCCCCGTTTCCGAGACGCCCATTTAAGTGCGGCACCGGGGGTAGGAACCAAAAAACGGGGGTAGGAAGCAAAAAAACGGGCCCCCGTTTCCGGGGGGACCCATTGAAGCGCGACACCGGGGGTAGGAACCAAAAAACGGGGGTAGGAACCAAAAAAACGGGCCCCCGTTTCCGGGGGGACCCATTTAAGCGCGACACCGGGGGTAGGAACCAAAAAACGGGGGTAGGAACCAAAAAAACGGGCCCCCCTCTCCAGGGGGACCCATTTAAGCGCGACACCGGGGGTAGGAACCAAAAAACGGGGGTAGGAACCAAAAAAACGGGCCCCCGTTTCCGGGGGGACCCATTGAAGCGCGACACCGGGGGTAGGAACCAAAAAACGGGGTTAGGAACCAAAAAAACAGGCCCCCGTTTCCGGGGGGACCCATTTAAGCGCGACACCGGGGGTAGGAACCAAAAAACGGGGGTAGGAACCAAAAAAACCGGCCCCCGTTTCCGGGGGGACCCATTTAAGCGCGACACCGGGGGTAGGAACCAAAAAACGGGGGTAGGAACCAAAAAAACGGGCCCCCGTTTCCGGGGGGACCCATTTAAGCGCGACACCGGGGTTAGGAACCAAAAAACGGGGGTAGGAACCAAAAAAACGGGCCCCCGTTTCCGGGGGGACCCATTTAAGCGCGACTCCGGGTGTAGGGACGAAAAAACGGGGGTAGGAACCAAAAAAACGGGCCCCCGTTTCCGGGGGGACCGATTTAACCGCGACACCGGGGGTAGGAATCAAAAAACGGGGGTAGGAACCAAAAAAACAGGCCCCCGTTTCCGGGGGGACCCATTTAAGCGCGACACCGGGGGTAGGAACCAAAAAACGGGGGTAGGAACCAAAAAAACGGGCCCCCGTTTCCGGGGGGACCCATTTAAGCGCGACACCGGGGTTAGGAACCAAAAAACAGGGGTATAAACCAAAAAAACGGGCCCCCGTTTCCGGGGGGAATCATTTAAGCGCGACACCGGGGGTAGGAACCAAAAAAAACGGGCCCCCATTTCCGGGGGGACCCATTTAAGCGCGACACCGGGGGTAGGAACCAAAAAACGGGGGTAGGAACCAAAAAAACCGGCCCCCGTTTCCGGGGGGACCCATTTAAGCGCGACACCGGGGATAGGAACCAAAAAACGGGGGTAGGAACCAAAAAAACGGGCCCCCGTTTCCGTGGGGACCCATTTAAGCGCGACACCGGGGGTAGGAACCAAAAAACGGGGTTAGGAACCAAAAAAAAGGGCCCCCGTTTCCGGGGGGACCCATTTAAGCGCGAAACCGGGGGTAGGAACCAAAAAACGGGGTTAGGAACCAAAAAAAAGGGCCCCCGTTTCCGGGGGGACCCATTGAAGCGCGACACCGGGGGTAGGAACCAAAAAACGGGGGTAGGAACCAAAAAAACGGGCCCCCGTTTCCGGGGGGGGACCCATTTAAGCGCGACACCGGGGGTAGGAACCAAAAAACGGGGGTAGGAACCAAAAAAACGGGCCCCCCTCTCCAGGGGGACCCATTTAAGCGCGACACCGGGGGTAGGAACCAAAAAACGGGGGTAGGAACCAAAAAAACGGGCCCCCGTTTCCGGGGGGACCCATTGAAGCGCGACACCGGGGGTAGGAACCAAAAAACGGGGGTAGGAACCAAAAAAACAGGCCCCCGTTTCCGGGGGGACCCATTTAAGCGCGACACCGGGGGTAGGAACCAAAAAACGGGGGTAGGAACCAAAAAAACCGGCCCCCGTTTCCGGGGGGACCCATTTAAGCGCGACACCGGGGGTAGGAACCAAAAAACGGGGGTAGGAACCAAAAAAACGGGCCCCCGTTTCCGGGGGGACCCATTTAAGCGCGACACCGGGGTTAGGAACCAAAAAACGGGGGTAGGAACCAAAAAAACGGGCCCCCGTTTCCGGGGGGACCCATTTAAGCGCGACACCGGGGGTAGGGACGAAAAAACGGGGGTAGGAACCAAAAAAACGGGCCCCCGTTTCCGGGGGGACCGATTTAACCGCGACACCGGGGGTAGGAACCAAAAAACGGGGGTAGGAACCAAAAAAACAGGCCCCCGTTTCCGGGGGGACCCATTTAAGCGCGACACCGGGGGTAGGAACCAAAAAACGGGGGTAGGAACCAAAAAAACGGGCCCCCGTTTCCGGGGGGACCCATTTAAGCGCGACACCGGGGTTAGGAACCAAAAAACAGGGGTAGAAACCAAAAAAACGGGCCCCCGTTTCCGGGGGGAATCATTTAAGCGCGACACCGGGGGTAGGAACCAAAAAAACGGGCCCCCATTTCCGGGGGGACCCATTTAAGCGCGACACCGGGGGTAGGAACCAAAAAACGGGGGTAGGAACCAAAAAAACCGGCCCCCGTTTCCGGGGGGACCCATTTAAGCGCGACACCGGGGATAGGAACCAAAAAACGGGGGTAGGAACCAAAAAAACGGGCCCCCGTTTCCGTGGGGACCCATTTAAGCGCGACACCGGGGGTAGGAACCAAAAAACGGGGGAATTAACCAAAAAAACGGGCCCCCGTTTCCGGGGGGACCCATTTAAGCGCGACACCGGAAGTAGGAACCAAAAAACGGGGGTAGGAACCAAAAAAACGGGCCCCCGTTTCCGGGGGGACCCATTTAAGCGCGACACCGGGGGTTGGAACCAAAAAACGGGGGTAGGAACCAAAAAAACGGGCCCCCGTTTCCTGGGGGACCCATTGAAGCGCGACACCGAGGGTAGGAACCAAAAAACGGGGGTAGGAACCAAAAAAACGGGCCCCCGTTTCCGGGGGTACCCATTTAAGCGCGACACCGGGGGTAGGAACCAAAAAAACGGGGGTAGGAAGCAAAAAAACGGGCCCCAGTTTCCAGGGGGACCCATTTAAGCGCGACACCGGGGGTAGGAACCAAAAAACGGGGGTAGGAACCAAAAAAACGGGCCCCCGTTTCCGGGGGGACCCATTTAAGCGTGACACCAGGGGTAGGAACCAAAAAACGGGGGTAGGAACCAAAAAAACGGGCCCCCGTTTCCGGGGGGACCCATTTAAGCGCGACACGGGGGGTAGGAACCAAAAAACGGGGGTAGGAACAAAAAAAACTGGCCCCCGTTTCCGGGGGAACCCATTTAAGCACGACACCGGAAGTAGGAACCAAAAAACGGAGGTAGGAACCAAAAAAACGGGCCCCCGTTTCCGGGGGGACCCATTTAAGAGCGACACCGGTGTTAGGAACCAAAAAAGAGGGGTAGGAACCAAAAAAATGGGCCCCCGTTTCCGGGGGGACCCATTTAAGCGCGACACCGGGGGTAGGAACCAAAAAACGGGGGTAGGGACAAAAAAAACGGGCCCCCGTTTCCGGGGGGACCCATTTAAGCGCGACACCGGGGGTAGGAACCAAAAAACGCGGGTAGGAACCAAAAAAACGGGCCCCCGTTTCCGGGGGGACCCATTTAAGCGCGACACCGGTGGTAGGAACCAAAAAACGGGGGTAGGAACCAAAAAAACGGGCCCCCGTTTCCGGAGGGACCCATTTAAGCGCGACACCGGGGGTAGGAACCAAAAAACGGGGGTAGGAACCAAAAAAAGGGCCCCCGTTTCCGGGGGGACCCATTTAAGCGCGACACCGGGGGTAGGAACCAAAAAACGGGGGTAGGAACCAAAAAAACGGGCCCCGTTTCCGGGGGGACCCATTTAAGCGCGACACCGGGGTAGGAACCAAAAAACGGGGGTAGGAACCAAAAAAACGGGCCCCCGTTTCCGAGACGCCCATTTAAGTGCGGCACCGGGGGTAGGAACCAAAAAACGGGGGTAGGAAGCAAAAAAACGGGCCCCCGTTTCCGGGGGGACCCATTGAAGCGCGACACCGGGGGTAGGAACCAAAAAACGGGGGTAGGAACCAAAAAAACGGGCCCCCGTTTCCGGGGGGACCCATTTAAGCGCGACACCGGGGGTAGGAACCAAAAAACGGGGGTAGGAACCAAAAAAACGGGCCCCCCTCTCCAGGGGGACCCATTTAAGCGCGACACCGGGGGTAGGAACCAAAAAACGGGGGTAGGAACCAAAAAAACGGGCCCCCGTTTCCGGGGGGACCCATTGAAGCGCGACACCGGGGGTAGGAACCAAAAAACGGGGTTAGGAACCAAAAAAACAGGCCCCCGTTTCCGGGGGGACCCATTTAAGCGCGACACCGGGGGTAGGAACCAAAAAACGGGGGTAGGAACCAAAAAAACCGGCCCCCGTTTCCGGGGGGACCCATTTAAGCGCGACACCGGGGGTAGGAACCAAAAAACGGGGGTAGGAACCAAAAAAACGGGCCCCCGTTTCCGGGGGGACCCATTTAAGCGCGACACCGGGGTTAGGAACCAAAAAACGGGGGTAGGAACCAAAAAAACGGGCCCCCGTTTCCGGGGGGACCCATTTAAGCGCGACTCCGGGTGTAGGGACGAAAAAACGGGGGTAGGAACCAAAAAAACGGGCCCCCGTTTCCGGGGGGACCGATTTAACCGCGACACCGGGGGTAGGAATCAAAAAACGGGGGTAGGAACCAAAAAAAACAGGCCCCCGTTTCCGGGGGGACCCATTTAAGCGCGACACCGGGGGTAGGAACCAAAAAACGGGGGTAGGAACCAAAAAAACGGGCCCCCGTTTCCGGGGGGACCCATTTAAGCGCGACACCGGGGTTAGGAACCAAAAAACAGGGGTATAAACCAAAAAAACGGGCCCCCGTTTCCGGGGGGAATCATTTAAGCGCGACACCGGGGGTAGGAACCAAAAAAACGGGCCCCCATTTCCGGGGGGACCCATTTAAGCGCGACACCGGGGGTAGGAACCAAAAAACGGGGGTAGGAACCAAAAAAACCGGCCCCCGTTTCCGGGGGGACCCATTTAAGCGCGACACCGGGGATAGGAACCAAAAAACGGGGGTAGGAACCAAAAAAACGGGCCCCGTTTCCGTGGGGACCCATTTAAGCGCGACACCGGGGGTAGGAACCAAAAAACGGGGTTAGGAACCAAAAAAAAGGGCCCCCGTTTCCGGGGGGACCCATTTAAGCGCGAAACCGGGGGTAGGAACCAAAAAACGGGGTTAGGAACCAAAAAAAAGGGCCCCCGTTTCCGGGGGGACCCATTGAAGCGCGACACCGGGGGTAGGAACCAAAAAACGGGGGTAGGAACCAAAAAAACGGGCCCCCGTTTCCGGGGGGACCCATTTAAGCGCGACACCGGGGGTAGGAACCAAAAAACGGGGGTAGGAACCAAAAAAACGGGCCCCCCTCTCCAGGGGGACCCATTTAAGCGCGACACCGGGGGTAGGAACCAAAAAACGGGGGTAGGAACCAAAAAAACGGGCCCCCGTTTCCGGGGGACCCATTGAAGCGCGACACCGGGGGTAGGAACCAAAAAACGGGGTAGGAACCAAAAAAACAGGCCCCCGTTTCCGGGGGGACCCATTTAAGCGCGACACCGGGGGTAGGAACCAAAAAACGGGGGTAGGAACCAAAAAAACCGGCCCCCGTTTCCGGGGGGACCCATTTAAGCGCGACACCGGGGGTAGGAACCAAAAAACGGGGGTAGGAACCAAAAAAACGGGCCCCCGTTTCCGGGGGGACCCATTTAAGCGCGACACCGGGGTTAGGAACCAAAAAACGGGGGTAGGAACCAAAAAAACGGGCCCCCGTTTCCGGGGGGACCCATTTAAGCGCGACACCGGGGGTAGGGACGAAAAAACGGGGGTAGGAACCAAAAAAACGGGCCCCCGTTTCCGGGGGGACCGATTTAACAGCGACACCGGGGGTAGGAACCAAAAAACGGGGGTAGGAACCAAAAAAACAGGCCCCCGTTTCCGGGGGGACCCATTTAAGCGCGACACCGGGGGTAGGAACCAAAAAACGGGGGTAGGAACCAAAAAAACGGGCCCCCGTTTCCGGGGGACCCATTTAAGCGCGACACCGGGGTTAGGAACCAAAAAACAGGGGTAGAAACCAAAAAAACGGGCCCCCGTTTCCGGGGGGAATCATTTAAGCGCGACACCGGGGGTAGGAACCAAAAAAACGGGCCCCCATTTCCGGGGGGACCCATTTAAGCGCGACACCGGGGGTAGGAACCAAAAAACGGGGGTAGGAACCAAAAAAACCGGCCCCCGTTTCCGGGGGGACCCATTTAAGCGCGACACCGGGGATAGGAACCAAAAAACGGGGGTAGGAACCAAAAAAACGGGCCCCCGTTTCCGTGGGGACCCATTTAAGCGCGACACCGGGGGTAGGAACCAAAAAACGGGGTTAGGAACCAAAAAAAAGGGCCCCCGTTTCCGGGGGGACCCATTTAATCGCGACACCGGCGGTAGGAACCAAAAAAGGGGGGTAGAACCAAAAAAGTGGGCCCCCGTTTCCGGGAGGACCCATTTAAGCGCGACACCGGGGGTAGGAACCAAAAACCGGGGATAGGAACCAAAAAAACGGGCCCCCGTTTCCGGGGGGACCCATTTAAGCGCGACACCGGGGGTAGGAACCAAAAAACGGGGGTAGGAACCAAAAAAACGGGCCCCCGTTTCCGGGGGGACCCATTTAAGCGCGGCACCGGGGGTAGGAACCAAAAAACGGGGGTAGGAACCAAAAAAACGGGCCCCCGTTTCCGGGGGGACCCATTTAAGAGCGACACCGGGGGTAGGAACCAAAAAACGGGGGTAGGAACCAAAAAAAATGGGCCCCCGTTTCCGGGGGACCCATTTAAGCGCGACACCGGGGGTAGGAACCAAAAAACGGGGGTAGGAACCAAAAAAACGGGCCCCCGTTTCCGGGGGGACCCATTTAAGCGCGACACCGGGGGTAGGAACCAAAAAACGGGGGTAGGAACCAAAAAAACGGGCCCCCGTTTCCGGGAGGCCCATTTAAGCGCGGCACCGGGGGTAGGAACCAAAAACGGGGGTAGGAACCAAAAAAACGGGCCCCCGTTTCCTGGGGGACCCATTGAAGCGCGACACCGGGGGTAGGAACCAAAAAACGGGGGTAGGAACCAAAAAAACGGGCCCCCGTTTCCGGGGGGACCCATTTAAGCGCGACACTGGGGGTAGGAACCAAAAAACGGGGGTAGGAACCAAAAAAACGGGCCCCCGTTTCCGGGGGGACCGATTTAAGCGCGACACCGGGGGTAGGAACCAAAAAATGGGGGTAGGAACCAAAAAAACAGGCCCCCGTTTCCGGGGGACCCATTTAAGCGCGACACCGGGGGTAGGAACAAAAAAACGGGGGTAGAAAGCAAAAAAACGGGCCCCCGTTTCCGGGGGGACCCATTTAAGCGCGACACCGGGGTTAGGAACCAAAAAACGGGGGTAGGAACCAAAAAAACGGGCCCCGTTTCCGGGGGGACCCATTTAAGCACGACACCGGGGGTAGGAACCAAAAAACGGGGGTAGGAACCAAAAAAACGGGCCCCCATTTCCGGGGGGACCCATTTAAGCGCGACACCGGGGGTAGGAACCAAAAAACGGGGGTAGGAACCAAAAAAACGGGCCCCGTTCCGGGGGGACCCATTTAAGCGCGACACCGGGGGTAGGAACCAAAAAACGGGGGTAGGAACCAAAAAAACGGGCCCCATTTCCGGGGGGACCCATTTAAGCGCGACACCGGGGGTAGGAACCAAAAAACGGGGGAATTAACCAAAAAAACGGGCCCCCGTTTCCGGGGGGACCCATTTAAGCGCGACACCGGGGGTAGGAACCAAAAAACGGGGGTAGGAACCAAAAAAACGGGCCCCCGTTTCCGGAGGGACCCATTTAAGCGCGACACCGGGGGTAGGAACCAAAAAACGGGGGTAGGAACCAAAAAAACGGGCCCCCGTTTCCTGGGGGACCCATTGAAGCGCGACACCGAGGGTAGGAACCAAAAAACGGGGGTAGGAACCAAAAAAACGGGCCCCCGTTTCCGGGGGGACCCAATTAAGCGCGACACCGGGGGTAGGAACCAAAAAAACGGGGATAGGAACCAAAAAAACGGGCCCCCGTTTCCGGGGGGACCCATTTAAGCGCGACACCGGGGGTAGGAACCAAAAAACGGGGGTAGGAACCAAAAAAACGGGCCCCCGTTTCCGGGGGGACCCATTTAAGCGCGACACCGGGGGTAGGGACGAAAAAACGGGGGTAGGAACCAAAAAAAACGGCCCCCGTTTCCGGGGGGACCGATTTAACCGCGACACCGGGGGTAGGAACCAAAAAACGGGGGTAGGAACCAAAAAAACAGGCCCCCGTTTCCGGGGGGACGCATTTAAGCGCGACACCGGGGGTAGGAACCAAAAAACGGGGGTAGGAACCAAAAAAACGGGCCCCCGTTTCCGGGGGGACCCATTTAAGCGCGACACCGGGGTTAGGAACCAAAAAACAGGGTAGGAACCAAAAAAACGGGCCCCCGTTTCCGGGGGGAATCATTTAAGCGCGACACCGGGGGTAGGAACCAAAAAAACGGGCCCCCATTTCCGGGGGGACCCATTTAAGCGCGACACCGGGGTAGGAACCAAAAAACGGGGGTAGGAACCAAAAAAACCGGCCCCCGTTTCCGGGGGGACCCATTTAAGCGCGACACCGGGGATAGGAACCAAAAAACGGGGGTAGGAACCAAAAAAACGGGCCCCCGTTTCCGGGGGGACCCATTTAAGCGCGACACCAGGGGTAGGAACCAAAAAACGGGGTTAGGAACCAAAAAAAAGGGCCCCCGTTTCCGGGGGGACCCATTTAAGCGCGACACCGGGGGTAGGAACCAAAAAAGGGGGGTAGGAACCAAAAAAATGGGCCCCCGTTTCCGGGAGGACCCATTTAAGCGCGACACCGGGGGTAGGAACCAAAAACCGGGGGTAGGAACCAAAAAAACGGGCCCCCGTTTCCGGGGGGACCCATTTAAGCGCGACACCGGGGGTAGGAACCAAAAAACGGGGGTAGGAACCAAAAAAACGGGCCCCCGTTTCCGGGGGGACCCATTTAAGCGCGACACCGGGGGTAGGAACCAAAAAACGGGGGTAGGAACCAAAAAAACGGGCCCCCGTTTCCGGGGGGACCCATTTAAGAGCGACACCGGGGGTAGGAACCAAAAAACGGGGGTAGGAACCAAAAAAAATGGGCCCCCGTTTCCGGGGGGACCCATTTAAGCGCGACACCGGGGGTAGGAACCAAAAAACGGGGGTAGGAACCAAAAAAACGGGCCCCCGTTTCCGGGGGGACCCATTTAAGCGCGACACCGGGGGTAG
The DNA here is from genome assembly GCF_030867095.1 of Alligator mississippiensis. Taxonomy (NCBI): domain Eukaryota; kingdom Metazoa; phylum Chordata; order Crocodylia; family Alligatoridae; genus Alligator; species Alligator mississippiensis. The sequence goes on along the minus strand of NW_026775248.1, from coordinate 37,426 downwards.
GAACCAAAAAACGGGGGTAGGAACCAAAAAAACGGGCCCCCGTTTCCGGGGGGACCCATTTAAGCGCGACACTGGGGGTAGGAACCAAAAAACGTGGGTAGGAACCAAAAAAACGGCCCCCGTTTCCGGGGGGACCCATTTAAGCGCGACACCGGGGGTAGGAACCAAAAAACGGGGGTAGGAACCAAAAAAACGGGCCCCCGTTTCCGGGAGGCCCATTTAAGCGCGGCACCGGGGGTAGGAACCAAAAAACGGGGGTAGGAACCAAAAAAACGGGCCCCCGTTTCCGGGGGGACCCATTGAAGCGCGACACCGGGGGTAGGAACCAAAAAACGGGGGTAGGAACCAAAAAAACGGGCCCCCGTTTCCGGGGGGACCCATTTAAGAGCGACACCGGGGGTAGGAACCAAAAAACGGGGGTAGGAACCAAAAAAACGGGCCCCCCGTTCCAGGGGGACCCATTTAAGCGCGACACCGGGGGTAGGAACCAAAAAACAGGGGTAGGAACCAAAAAAACGGGCCCCCGTTTCCGGGGGGACCCATTGAAGCGCGACACCGGGTGTAGGAACCAAAAAACGGGGGTAGGAACCAAAAAAACGGGCCCCCGTTTCCGGGGGGACCCATTTAAGCGCGACACCGGGGGTAGGAACCAAAAAACGGGGGTAGGAACCAAAAAAACCGGCCCCCGTTTCCGGGGGGACCCATTTAAGCGCGACACCGGGGGTAGGAACCAAAAAACGGGGGTAGGAACCAAAAAACGGGCCCCCGTTTCCGGGGGGACCGATTTAAGCGCGACACCGGGGGTAGGAACCAAAAAACGGGGGTAGGAACCAAAAAAACAGGCCCCCGTTTCCGGGGGGACCCATTTAAGCGCGACACCGGGGGTAGGAACAAAAAAACGGGGGTAGAAAGCAAAAAAACGGGCCCCCGTTTCCGGGGGGACCCATTTAAGCGCGACACCGGGGTTAGGAACCAAAAAACGGGGGTAGGAACCAAAAAAACGGGCCCCGTTTCCGGGGGGACCCATTTAAGCACGACACCGGGGGTAGGAACCAAAAAACGGGGGTAGGAACCAAAAAAACGGGCCCCCATTTCCGGGGGGACCCATTTAAGCGCGACACCGGGGGTAGGAACCAAAAAACGGGGGAATTAACCAAAAAACGGGCCCCCGTTTCCGGGGGGACCCATTTAAGCGCGACACCGGGGGTAGGAACCAAAAAACGGGGGTAGGAACCAAAAAAACGGGCCCCCGTTTCCGGAGGGACCCATTTAAGCGCGACACCGGGGGTAGGAACCAAAAAACGGGGGTAGGAACCAAAAAAAACGGGCCCCCGTTTCCTGGGGGACCCATTGAAGCGCGACACCGAGGGTAGGAACCAAAAAACGGGGGTAGGAACCAAAAAAAACGGGCCCCCGTTTCTGGGGGGACCCATTTAAGCGCGACACCGGGGGTAGGAACCAAAAAAACGGGGATAGGAAGCAAAAAAACGGGCCCCAGTTTCCAGGGGGACCCATTTAAGCGTGACACCGGGGGTAGGAACCAAAAAACGGGGGTAGGAACCAAAAAAACGGGCCCTTCGTTTCCGGGGGGACCCATTTAAGCGCGACACCGGGGGTAGGAACCAAAAAACGGGGGTAGGAACAAAAAAAACTGGCCCCCGTTTCCGGGGAACACATTTAAGCACGACACCGGAAGTAGGAACCAAAAAACGGGGGTAGGAACCAAAAAAACGGGCCCCCGTTTCTGGGGGGACCCATTTAAGCGCGACACCGGGGGTAGGAACCAAAAAACGCGGGTAGGAACCAAAAAAACGGGCCCCCGTTTCCGGGGGGGACCCATTTAAGCGCGACACCGGTGGTAGGAACCAAAAAACGGGGGTAGGAACCAAAAAAACGGGCCCCCGTTTCCGGGGGGACCCATTTAAGCGCGACACCGGGGGTAGGAACCAAAAAACGGGGGTAGGAACCAAAAAAACGGGCCCCCGTTTCCGGGGGGACCCATTTAAGCGCGACACCGGGGGTAGGAACCAAAAAACGGGGGTAGGAACCAAAAAAACGGGCCCCGTTTCCGGGGGGACCCATTTAAGCGCGACACCGGGGGTAGGAACCAAAAAACGGGGGTAGGAACCAAAAAAACGGGCCCCCGTTTCCGGGAGGCCCATTTAAGCGCGGCACCGGGGGTAGGAACCAAAAAACGGGGGTAGGAACCAAAAAAAACGGGCCCCCGTTTCCGGGGGGACCCATTGAAGCGCGACACCGGGGGTAGGAACCAAAAAACGGGGGTAGAAACCAAAAAAACGGGCCCCCGTTTCCGGGGGGACCCATTTAAGCGTGACACCGGGGGTAGGAACCAAAAAACGGGGCTAGGAACCAAAAAAACGGGCCCCCCTCTCCAGGGGGACCCATTTAAGCGCGACACCGGGGGTAGGAACCAAAAAACGGGGGTAGGAACCAAAAAAACGGGCCCCCGTTTCCGGGGGACCCATTGAAGCGCGACACTGGGGGTAGGAACCAAAAAACGGGGGTAGGAACCAAAAAAACGGGCCCCCGTTTCCGGGGGGACCCATTTAAGCGCGGCACCGGGGGTAGGAACCAAAAAACGGGGGTAGGAACAAAAAAAACTGGCCCCCGTTTCCGGGGGAACCCATTTAAGCACGACACCGGAAGTAGGAACCAAAAAACGGGGGTAGGAACCAAAAAAACGGGCCCCCGTTTCCGGGGGGACCCATTTAAGAGCGACACCGGGGTTAGGAACCAAAAAAGAGGGGTAGGAACCAAAAAATTGGCCCCCGTTTCCGGCGGGACCCATTTAAGCGCGACACCGGGGGTAGGAACCAAAAAACGGGGGTAGGAACCAAAAAAACGGGCCCCCGTTTCCGGGGGGACCCATTTAAGCGAGACACCGGGGGTAGGAACCAAAAAACGCGGGTAGGAACCAAAAAAACGGGCCCCCGTTTCCGGGGGGACCCATTTAAGCGCGACACCGGTGGTAGGAACCAAAAAACGGGGGTAGGAACCAAAAAAACGGGCCCCCATTTCCGGGGGGACCCATTTAAGCGCGACACCGGGGGTAGGAACCAAAAAAACGGGCCCCCGTTTCCGGGGGGACCCATTTAAGCGCGACACCGGGGGTAGGAACCAAAAAACGGGGGTAGGAACCAAAAAAACGGGCCCCCGTTTCCGGGGGGACCCATTTAAGCGTGACACCGGGGGTAGGAACCAAAAAACGGGGGTAGGAACCAAAAAAACGGGCCCTTCGTTTCCGGGGGACCCATTTAAGCGCGACACCGGGGGTAGGAACCAAAAAACGGGGGTAGGAACAAAAAAAACTGGCCCCCGTTTCCGGGGGAACCCATTTAAGCACGACACCGGAAGTAGGAACCAAAAAACGGGGGTAGGAACCAAAAAATCGGGCCCCCGTTTCCGGGGGGACCCATTTAAGCGCGACACCGGGGTAGGAACCAAAAAACGCGGGTAGGAACCAAAAAAAACGGGCCCCCGTTTCCGGGGGGACCCATTTAAGCGCGACACCGGTGGTAGGAACCAAAAAACGGGGGTAGGAACCAAAAAAACGGGCCCCCGTTTCCGGGGGGACCCATTTAAGCGCGACACCGGGGGTAGGAACCAAAAAACGGGGGTATGAACCAAAAAAACGGGCCCCCGTTTCCGGGGGGACGCATTTAAGCGCGACACCGGGGGTAGGAACCAAAAAACGGGGGTAGGAACCAAAAAAAACGGGCCCCGTTTCCGGGGGGACCCATTTAAGCGCGACACCGGGGGTAGGAACCAAAAAAACGGGGGTAGGAACCAAAAAAACGGGCCCCCGTTTCCGGGAGGCCCATTTAAGCGCGGCACCGGGGGTAGGAACCAAAAAACGGGGGTAGGAACCAAAAAAACGGGCCCCCGTTTCCGGGGGGACCCATTGAAGCGCGACACCGGGGGTAGGAACCAAAAAACGGGGGTAGGAACCAAAAAAACGGGCCCCCGTTTCCGGGGGGACCCATTTAAGCGCGACACCGGGGGTAGGAACCAAAAAACGGGGGTAGGAACCAAAAAAACGGGCCCCCCTCTCCAGGGGGACCCATTTAAGCGCGACACCGGGGGTAGGAACCAAAAAACGGGGGTAGGAACCAAAAAAACGGGCCCCCGTTTCCGGGGGGACCCATTGAAGCGCGACACCGGGGGTAGGAACCAAAAAACGGGGGTAGGAACCAAAAAAAACGGCCCCCGTTTCCGGGGGGACCCATTTAAGCGCGACAACCGGGGGTAGGAACCAAAAAACGGGGGTAGGAACCAAAAAAACGGGCCCCCGTTTCCGGGGGACCCATTTAAGCGCGACACCGGGGGTAGGAACCAAAAAACGGGGGTAGGAACCAAAAAAACGGGCCCCCGTTTCCGGGGGGACCCATTTAAGCGCGACACCGGGGGTAGGAACCAAAAAACGGGGGTAGGAACCAAAAAAAACGGGCCCCCGTTTCCGGGGGGACCGATTTAAGCGCGACACCGGGGGTAGGAACCAAAAAACGGGGGTAGGAACCAAAAAAACAGGCCCCCGTTTCCGGGGGGACCCATTTAAGTGCGACACCGGGGGTAGGAACCAAAAAACGGGGGTAGGAACCAAAAAAACGGGCCCCCGTTTCCGGGGGGACCCATTTAAGCGCGACACCGGGGTTAGGAACCAAAAAACGGGGGTAGGAACCAAAAAAAGGGCCCCCGTTTCCGGGGGGACCCATTTAAGCGCGACACCGGGGGTAGGAACCAAAAAACGGGGGTAGGAACCAAAAAAACGGGCCCCCGTTTCCGGGGGGACCCATTTAAGCGCGACACCGGGGGTAGGAACCAAAAAACGGGGGTAGGAACCAAAAAAACGGGCCCCCGTTTCCGGGGGGACCCATTTAAGTGCGACACCGGGGATAGGAACCAAAAAACGGGGGTAGGAACCAAAAAAACGGGCCCCCGTTTCCGGGGGACCCATTTAAGCGCGACACCGGGGGTAGGAACCAAAAAAACGGGGTTAGGAACCAAAAAAAAGGGCCCCCGTTTCCGGGGGGACCCATTTAAGCGCGACACCGGGGGTAGGAACCAAAAAACGGGGGTAGGAACCAAAAAAACGGGCCCCCGTTTCCGGGGGGACCCATTTAAGCGCGACACCGGGGGTAGGAACCAAAAAACGGGGGTAGGAACCAAAAAAACGGGCCCCCGTTTCCCGGGGGACCCATTTAAGCGCGACACCGGGGGTAGGAACCAAAAAACGGGGGTAGGAACCAAAAAAACGGGCCCCCGTTTCCGGGGGGACCCATTTAATAGCGACACCGGGGGTAGGAACCAAAAAACGGGGGTAGGAACCAAAAAAAATGGGCCCCCGTTTCCGGGGGGACCCATTTAAGCGCGACACCGGGGGTAGGAACCAAAAAACGGGTGTAGGAACCAAAAAAACGGGCCCCCGTTTCCGGGGGGACCCATTTAAGCGCGACACCGGGGGTAGGAACCAAAAAACGGGGGTAGGAACCAAAAAAACGGGCCCCCGTTTCCGGAGGGAGCCATTTAAGCGCGACACCGGGGTAGGAACCAAAAAACGGGGGTAGGAACCAAAAAAACGGGCCCCCGTTTCCTGGGGGACCCATTGAAGCGTGACACCGAGGGTAGGAACCAAAAAACGGGGGTAGGAACCAAAAAAACGGGCCCCCGTTTCCGGGGGGACCCATTTAAGCGCGACACCGGGGGTAGGAACCAAAAAACGGGGGTAGGAACCAAAAAAAACGGGCCCCCGTTTCCGGGAGGCCCATTTAAGCGCGGCACCGGGGGTAGGAACCAAAAAACGGGGGTAGGAACCAAAAAAACGGGCCCCCGTTTCCGGGGGGACCCATTGAAGCGCGACACCGGGGGTAGGAACCAAAAAACGGGGGTAGGAACCAAAAAAACGGGCCCCCGTTTCCGGGGGGACCCATTTAAGCGCGACACTGGGGGTAGGAACCAAAAAACGGGGGTAGGAACCAAAAAAAACGGGCCCCCGTTTCCGGGGGGACCGATTTAAGCGCGACACCGGGGGTAGGAACCAAAAAATGGGGGTAGGAACCAAAAAAACAGGCCCCCGTTTCCGGGGGGACCCATTTAAGCGCGACACCGGGGGTAGGAACAAAAAAACGGGGGTAGAAAGCAAAAAAACGGGCCCCGTTTCCGGGGGGACCCATTTAAGCGCGACACCGGGGTTAGGAACCAAAAAACGGGGTAGGAACCAAAAAAACGGGCCCCGTTTCCGGGGGGACCCATTTAAGCACGACACCGGGGGTAGGAACCAAAAAACGGGGGTAGGAACCAAAAAAACGGGCCCCCATTTCCGGGGGGACCCATTTAAGCGCGACACCGGGGGTAGGAACCAAAAAACGGGGGTAGGAACCAAAAAAACGGGCCCCGTTTCCGGGGGACCCATTTAAGCGCGACACCGGGGGTAGGAACCAAAAAACGGGGGTAGGAACCAAAAAAACGGGCCCCCATTTCCGGGGGGACCCATTTAAGCGCGACACCGGGGGTAGGAACCAAAAAACGGGGGAATTAACCAAAAAAACGGGCCCCCGTTTCCGGGGGGACCCATTTAAGCGCGACACCGGGGGTAGGAACCAAAAAACGGGGGTAGGAACCAAAAAAACGGGCCCCCGTTTACGGAGGGACCCATTTAAGCGCGACACCGGGGGTAGGAACCAAAAAACGGGGGTAGGAACCAAAAAAACGGGCCCCCGTTTCCTGGGGGACCCATTGAAGCGCTATTGAAGCGCGACACCGAGGGTAGGAACCAAAAAACGGGGGTAGGAACCAAAAAAACGGGCCAACGTTTCCGGGGGGACCCAATTAAGCGCGACACCGGGGTAGGAACCAAAAAAACGGGGATAGGAACCAAAAAAACGGGCCCCCGTTTCCGGGGGGACCCATTTAAGCGCGACACCGGGGGTAGGAACCAAAAAACGGGGGTAGGAACCAAAAAAACGGGCCCCCGTTTCCGGGGGGACCCATTTAAGCGCGACACCGGGGGTAGGGACGAAAAAACGGGGGTAGGAACCAAAAAAACGGGCCCCCGTTTCCGGGGGGACCGATTTAACCGCGACACCGGGGGTAGGAACCAAAAAACGGGGGTAGGAACCAAAAAAACAGGCCCCCGTTTCCGGGGGGACGCATTTAAGCGCGACACCGGGGGTAGGAACCAAAAAACGGGGGTAGGAACCAAAAAAAACGGGCCCCCGTTTCCGGGGGGACCATTTAAGCGCGACACCGGGGTTAGGAACCAAAAAACAGGGGTAGGAACCAAAAAAACGGGCCCCCGTTTCCGGGGGGAATCATTTAAGCGCGACACCGGGGGTAGGAACCAAAAAAAACGGGCCCCCATTTCCGGGGGGACCCATTTAAGCGCGACACCGGGGTAGGAACCAAAAAACGGGGGTAGGAACCAAAAAAACCGGCCCCCGTTTCCGGGGGGACCCATTTAAGCGCGACACCGGGGATAGGAACCAAAAAACGGGGGTAGGAACCAAAAAAACGGGCCCCCGTTTCCGGGGGGACCCATTTAAGCGCGACACCAGGGGTAGGAACCAAAAAACGGGGTTAGGAACCAAAAAAAAGGGCCCCCGTTTCCGGGGGGACCCATTTAAGCGCGACACCGGGGGTAGGAACCAAAAAAGGGGGGTAGGAACCAAAAAAATGGGCCCCCGTTTCCGGGAGGACCCATTTAAGCGCGACACCGGGGGTAGGAACCAAAAACCGGGGGTAGGAACCAAAAAAACGGGCCCCCGTTTCCGGGGGGACCCATTTAAGCGCGACACCGGGGGTAGGAACCAAAAAACGGGGGTAGGAACCAAAAAAAACGGGCCCCCGTTTCCGGGGGGACACATTTAAGCGCGACACCGGGGGTAGGAACCAAAAAACGGGGGTAGGAACCAAAAAAAACGGGCCCCCGTTTCCGGGGGGACCCATTTAAGAGCGACACCGGGGGTAGGAACCAAAAAACGGGGTAGGAACCAAAAAAATGGGCCCCCGTTTCCGGGGGGACCCATTTAAGCGCGACACCGGGGGTAGGAACCAAAAAAACGGGGGTAGGAACCAAAAAAACGGGCCCCCGTTTCCGGGGGGACCCATTTAAGCGCGACACCGGGGGTAGGAACCAAAAAACGGGGGTAGGAACCAAAAAAACGGGCCCCCGTTTCCGGGGGGACCCATTTAAGCGCGACACTGGGGGTAGGAACCAAAAAACGTGGGTAGGAACCAAAAAAACGGCCCCCGTTTCCGGGGGGACCCATTTAAGCGCGACACTGGGGGTAGGAACCAAAAAACGTGGGTAGGAACCAAAAAAACGGGCCCCGTTTCCGGGGGGACCCATTTAAGCGCGACACCGGGGGTAGGAACCAAAAAACGGGGGTAGGAACCAAAAAAACGGCCCCCGTTTCCGGGAGGCCCATTTAAGCGCGGCACCGGGGGTAGGAACCAAAAAACGGGGGTAGGAACCAAAAAAACGGGCCCCCGTTTCCGGGGGGACCCATTGAAGCGCGACACCGGGGGTAGGAACCAAAAAACAGGGGTAGGAACCAAAAAAACGGGCCCCCGTTTCCGGGGGGACCCATTTAAGAGCGACACCGGGGGTAGGAACCAAAAAACGGGGGTAGGAACCAAAAAAACGGGACCCCCGTTCCAGGGGGGACCCATTTAAGCGCGACACCGGGGTAGGAACCAAAAAACAGGGGTAGGAACCAAAAAAACGGGCCCCCGTTTCCGGGGGGACCCATTGAAGCGCGACACCGGGGGTAGGAACCAAAAAAACGGGGGTAGGAACCAAAAAAAACGGGCCCCCGTTTCCGGGGGGACCATTTAAGCGCGACACCGGGGGTAGGAACCAAAAAACGGGGGTAGGAACCAAAAAAACCGGCCCCCGTTTCCGGGGGGACCCATTTAAGCGCGACACCGGGGGTAGGAACCAAAAAACGGGGGTAGGAACCGAAAAAACGGGCCCCCGTTTCCGGGGGGACCGATTTAAGCGCGACACCGGGGGTAGGAACCAAAAAACGGGGGTAGGAACCAAAAAAACAGGCCCCCGTTTCCGGGGGGACCCATTTTAAGCGCGACACCGGGGGTAGGAACAAAAAAACGGGGGTAGAAAGCAAAAAAACGGGCCCCCGTTTCCGGGGGGACCCATTTAAGCGCGACACCGGGGTTAGGAACCAAAAAACGGGGGTAGGAACCAAAAAAACGGGCCCCGTTTCCGGGGGGACCCATTTAAGCACGACACCGGGGGTAGGAACCAAAAAACGGGGGTAGGAACCAAAAAAACGGGCCCCCATTTCCGGGGGGACCCATTTAAGCGCGACACCGGGGTAGGAACCAAAAAACAGGGGAATTAACCAAAAAAACGGGCCCCCGTTTCCGGGGGGACCCATTTAAGCGCGACACGGGGGTAGGAACCAAAAAACGGGGTAGGAACCAAAAAAACGGGCCCCCGTTTCCGGAGGGACCCATTTAAGCGCGACACCGGGGGTAGGAACCAAAAAACGGGGGTAGGAACCAAAAAAACGGGCCCCCGTTTCCTGGGGGACCCATTGAAGCGCGACACCGAGGGTAGGAACCAAAAAACGGGGGTAGGAACCAAAAAAAACGGGCCCCCGTTTCTGGGGGGACCCATTTAAGCGCGACACCGGGGGTAGGAACCAAAAAAACGGGGATAGGAAGCAAAAAAACGGGCCCCAGTTTCCAGGGGGACCCATTTAAGCGTGACACCGGGGGTAGGAACCAAAAAACGGGGTAGGAACCAAAAAAACGGGCCCTTCGTTTCCGGGGGGACCCATTTAAGCGCGACACCGGGGGTAGGAACCAAAAAACTGGGGTAGGAACAAAAAAAACTGGCCCCCGTTTCCGGGGGAACACATTTAAGCACGACACCGGAAGTAGGAACCAAAAAACGGGGGTAGGAACCAAAAAAACGGGCCCCGTTTCTGGGGGGACCCATTTAAGCGCGACACCGGGGGTAGGAACCAAAAAACGCGGGTAGGAACCAAAAAAACGGGCCCCCGTTTCCGGGGGGACCCATTTAAGCGCGACACCGGTGGTAGGAACCAAAAAACGGGGGTAGGAACCAAAAAAACGGGCCCCCGTTTCCGGGGGACCCATTTAAGCGCGACACCGGGGGTAGGAACCAAAAAACGGGGGTAGGAACCAAAAAAACGGGCCCCCGTTTCCGGGGGGACCCATTTAAGCGCGACACCGGGGGTAGGAACCAAAAACGGGGGTAGGAACCAAAAAAACGGGCCCCGTTTCCGGGGGGACCCATTTAAGCGCGACACCGGGGGTAGGAACCAAAAAACGGGGGTAGGAACCAAAAAAACGGGCCCCCGTTTCCGGGAGGCCCATTTAAGCGCGGCACCGGGGGTAGGAACCAAAAAACGGGGGTAGGAACCAAAAAAACGGGCCCCCGTTTCCGGGGGGACCCATTGAAGCGCGACACCGGGGGTAGGAACCAAAAAACGGGGGTAGAAACCAAAAAAACGGGCCCCCGTTTCCGGGGGGACCCATTTAAGCGTGACACCGGGGGTAGGAACCAAAAAACGGGGGTAGGAACCAAAAAAACGGGCCCCCGTTTCCGGGGGGACCCATTGAAGCGCGACACTGGGGGTAGGAACCAAAAAACGGGGGTAGGAACCAAAAAAACGGGCCCCCGTTTCCGGGGGGACCCATTTAAGCGCGGCACCGGGGGTAGGAACCAAAAAACGGGGGTAGGAACAAAAAAAACTGGCCCCCGTTTCCGGGGGAACCCATTTAAGCACGACACCGGAAGTAGGAACCAAAAACGGGGGTAGGAACCAAAAAAACGGGCCCCCGTTTCCGGGGGACCCATTTAAGAGCGACACCGGGGTTAGGAACCAAAAAAGAGGGGTAGGAACCAAAAAAATTGGCCCCCGTTTCCGGCGGGACCCATTTAAGCGCGACACCGGGGGTAGGAACCAAAAAACGGGGGTAGGAACCAAAAAACGGGCCCCCGTTTCCGGGGGGACCCATTTAAGCGAGACACCGGGGGTAGGAACCAAAAAACGCGGGTAGGAACCAAAAAAACGGGCCCCCGTTTCCGGGGGGACCCATTTAAGCGCGACACCGGTGGTAGGAACCAAAAAACGGGGGTAGGAACCAAAAAAACGGGCCCCCATTTCCGGGGGGACCCATTTAAGCGCGACACCGGGGGTAGGAACCAAAAAACGGGCCCCCGTTTCCGGGGGGACCCATTTAAGCGCGACACCGGGGGTAGGAACCAAAAAACGGGGGTAGGAACCAAAAAAAACGGGCCCCCGTTTCCGGGGGGACCCATTTAAGCGTGACACCGGGGGTAGGAACCAAAAAACGGGGGTAGGAACCAAAAAAACGGGCCCTTCGTTTCCGGGGGGACCCATTTAAGCGCGACACCGGGGGTAGGAACCAAAAAACGGGGGTAGGAACAAAAAAAACTGGCCCCGTTTCCGGGGGAACCCATTTAAGCACGACACCGGAAGTACGAACCAAAAAACGGGGTAGGAACCAAAAAATCGGGCCCCCGTTTCCGGGGGGACCCATTTAAGCGCGACACCGGGGGTAGGAACCAAAAAACGCGGGTAGGAACCAAAAAAAACGGGCCCCCGTTTCCGGGGGGACCCATTTAAGCGCGACACCGGTGGTAGGAACCAAAAAACGGGGGTAGGAACCAAAAAAAACGGGCCCCCGTTTCCGGGGGGACCCATTTAAGCGCGACACCGGGGGTAGGAACCAAAAAACGGGGGTATGACCAAAAAAACGGGCCCCCGTTTCCGGGGGGACGCATTTAAGCGCGACACCGGGGGTAGGAACCAAAAAACGGGGGTAGGAACCAAAAAAACGGGCCCCGTTTCCGGGGGGACCCATTTAAGCGCGACACCGGGGGTAGGAACCAAAAAACGGGGGTAGGAACCAAAAAAAACGGGCCCCCGTTTCCGGAGGCCCATTTAAGCGCGGCACCGGGGGTAGGAACCAAAAAACGGGGGTAGGAACCAAAAAAACGGGCCCCCGTTTCCGGGGGGACCCATTGAAGCGCGACACCGGGGGTAGGAACCAAAAAACGGGGGTAGGAACCAAAAAAACGGGCCCCCGTTTCCGGGGGGACCCATTTAAGCGCGACACCGGGGGTAGGAACCAAAAAACGGGGGTAGGAACCAAAAAAACGGGCCCCCCTCTCCAGGGGGACCCATTTAAGCGCGACACCGGGGGTAGGAACCAAAAAACGGGGGTAGGAACCAAAAAAACGGGCCCCCGTTTCCGGGGGGACCCATTGAAGCGCGACACCGGGGGTAGGAACCAAAAAACGGGGGTAGGAACCAAAAAAAACGGCCCCCGTTTCCGGGGGGACCCATTTTAAGCGCGACACCGGGGGTAGGAACCAAAAAACGGGGGTAGGAACCAAAAAAACGGGCCCCCGTTTCCGGGGGGACCCATTTAAGCGCGACACCGGGGGTAGGAACCAAAAAACGGGGGTAGGAACCAAAAAAACGGGCCCCCGTTTCCGGGGGGACCCATTTAAGCGCGACACCGGGGTAGGAACCAAAAAACGGGGGTAGGAACCAAAAAAAACGGGCCCCCGTTTCCGGGGGGACCGATTTAAGCGCGACACGGGGTAGGAACCAAAAAACGGGGGTAGGAACCAAAAAAACAGGCCCCCGTTTCCGGGGGGACCCATTTAAGCGCGACACCGGGGGTAGGAACCAAAAAACGGGGGTAGGAACCAAAAAAACGGGCCCCCGTTTCCGGGGGGACCCATTTAAGCGCGACACCGGGGTTAGGAACCAAAAAACGGGGGTAGGAACCAAAAAAAGGGCCCCCGTTTCCGGGGGGACCCATTTAAGCGCGACACCGGGGGTAGGAACCAAAAAACGGGGGTAGGAACCAAAAAAACGGGCCCCCGTTTCCGGGGGGACCCATTTAAGCGCGACACCGGGGGTAGGAACCAAAAAACGGGGGTAGGAACCAAAAAAAACGGGCCCCCGTTTCCGGGGGGACCCATTTAAGTGCGACACCGGGGATAGGAACCAAAAAACGGGGGTAGGAACCAAAAAAACGGGCCCCCGTTTCCGGGGGGACCCATTTAAGCGCGACACCGGGGGTAGGAACCAAAAAACGGGGTTAGGAACCAAAAAAAAGGGCCCCCGTTTCCGGGGGGACCCATTTAAGCGCGACACCGGGGGTAGGAACCAAAAAACGGGGGTAGGAACCAAAAAAACGGGCCCCCGTTTCCGGGGGGACCCATTTAAGCGCGACACCGGGGGTAGGAACCAAAAAACGGGGGTAGGAACCAAAAAAACGGGCCACCGTTTCCCGGGGGACCCATTTAAGCGCGACACCGGGGGTAGGAACCAAAAAACGGGGGTAGGAACCAAAAAAACGGGCCCCCGTTTCCGGGGGGACCCATTTAATAGCGACACCGGGGGTAGGAACCAAAAAACGGGGGTAGGAACCAAAAAAAATGGGCCCCCGTTTCCGGGGGGACCCATTTAAGCGCGACACCGGGGGTAGGAACCAAAAAACGGGTGTAGGAACCAAAAAAACGGGCCCCCGTTTCCGGGGGGACCCATTTAAGCGCGACACCGGGGGTAGGAACCAAAAAACGGGGGTAGGAACCAAAAAAACGGGCCCCCGTTTCCGGAGGGAGCCATTTAAGCGCGACACCGGGGGTAGGAACCAAAAAACGGGGGTAGGAACCAAAAAAACGGGCCCCCGTTTCCTGGGGGACCCATTGAAGCGTGACACCGAGGGTAGGAACCAAAAAACGGGGGTAGGAACCAAAAAAACGGGCCCCCGTTTCCGGGGGACCCATTTAAGCGCGACACCGGGGGTAGGAACCAAAAAAACGGGGTAGGAAGCAAAAAAACGGGCCCCCGTTTCCGGGGGGACCCATTTAAGCGTGACACCGGGGGTAGGAACCAAAAAACGGGGGTAGGAACCAAAAAAACGGGCCCTTCGTTTCCGGGGGGACCCATTTAAGCGCGACACCGGGGGTAGGAACCAAAAAACGGGGGTAGGAACAAAAAAAACTGGCCCCCGTTTCCGGGGGAACCCATTTAAGCACGACACCGGAAGTAGGAACCAAAAAACGGGGGTAGGAACCAAAAAAACGGGCCCCCGTTTCCGGGGGGACCCATTTAAGAGCGGCACCGGGGTTAGGAACCAAAAAAGAGGGGTAGGAACCAAAAAAATGGGCCCCCGTTTCCGGCGGGACCCTTTTAAGCGCGACACAGGGGGTAGGAACCAAAAAACGGGGGTAGGAACCAAAAAAACGGGCCCCCGTTTCCGGGGGGACCCATTTAAGCGCGACACCGGGGGTAGGAACCAAAAAACGCGGGTAGGAACCAAAAAAACGGGCCCCCGTTTCCGGGGGGACCCATTTAAGCGCGACACTGGTGGTAGGAACCAAAAAACGGGGGTAGGAACCAAAAAAACGGGCCCCCATTTCCGGGGGGACCCATTTAAGCGCGACACCGGGGGTAGGAACCAAAAAAACGGGCCCCCGTTTCCGGGGGGACCCATTTAAGCGCGACACCGGGGGTAGGAACCAAAAAACGGGGGTAGGAACCAAAAAAACGGGCCCCCGTTTCCGGGGGGACCCATTTAAGCGTGACACCGGGGGTTGGAACCAAAAAACGGGGGTAGGAACCAAAAAAACGGGCCCTTCGTTTCCGGGGGGACCCATTTAAGCGCGACACCGGGGGTAGGAACCAAAAAACGGGGGGTAGGAACAAAAAAAACTGGCCCCCGTTTCCGGGGGAACCCATTTAAGCACGACACCGGAAGTAGGAACCAAAAAACGGGGGTAGGAACCAAAAAAACGGGCCCCCGTTTCCGGGGGGACCCATTTAAGCGCGACACCGGGGGTAGGAACCAAAAAACGCGGGTAGGAACCAAAAAAACGGGCCCCCGTTTCCGGGGGGACCCATTTAAGCGCGACACAGGGGGTAGGAACCAAAAAACGGGTGTAGGAACCAAAAAAACGGGCCCCCGTTTCCGGGGGGACCCATTTAAGCGCGACACCGGGGGTAGGAACCAAAAAACGGGGGTAGGAACCAAAAAAACGGGCCCCCGTTTCCGGAGGGAGCCATTTAAGCGCGACACCGGGGGTAGGAACCAAAAAACGGGGGTAGGAACCAAAAAAACGGGCCCCCGTTTCCTGGGGGACCCATTGAAGCGCGACACCGAGGGTAGGAACCAATAAACGGGGGTAGGAACCAAAAAAACGGGCCCCCGTTTCCGGGGGACCCATTTAAGCGCGACACCGGGGGTAGGAACCAAAAAAACGGGGTAGGAAGCAAAAAAACGGGCCCCCGTTTCCGGGGGGACCCATTTAAGCGTGACACCGGGGGTAGGAACCAAAAAACGGGGGTAGGAACCAAAAAAACGGGCCCTTCGTTTCCGGGGGGACCCATTTAAGCGCGACACCGGGGGTAGGAACCAAAAAACGGGGGTAGGAACAAAAAAAACTGGCCCCCGTTTCCGGGGGAACCCATTTAAGCACGACACCGGAAGTAGGAACCAAAAAACGGGGGTAGGAACCAAAAAAACGGGCCCCCGTTTCCGGGGGGACCCATTTAAGAGCGACACCGGGGTTAGGAACCAAAAAAGAGGGGTAGGAACCAAAAAAATGGGCCCCCGTTTCCGGCGGGACCCATTTAAGCGCGACACAGGGGGTAGGAACCAAAAAACTGGGGTAGGAACCAAAAAAACGGGCCCCCGTTTCCGGGGGGACCCATTTAAGCGCGACACCGGGGGTAGGAACCAAAAAACGCGGGTAGGAACCAAAAAAACGGGCCCCCGTTTCCGGGGGGACCCATTTAAGCGCGACACCGGTGGTAGGAACCAAAAAACGGGGGTAGGAACCAAAAAAACGGGCCCCCATTTCCGGGGGGACCCATTTAAGCGCGACACCGGGGGTAGGAACCAAAAAAACGGGCCCCCGTTTCCGGGGGGACCCATTTAAGCGCGACACCGGGGGTAGGAACCAAAAAACGGGGGTAGGAACCAAAAAAACGGGCCCCCGTTTCCGGGGGGACCCATTTAAGCGTGACACCGGGGGTAGGAACCAAAAAACGGGGGTAGGAACGAAAAAAACGGGCCCTTCGTTTCCGGGGGGACCCATTTAACCGCGACACCGGGGGTAGGAACCAAAAAACGGGGGGTAGGAACAAAAAAAACTGGCCCCCGTTTCCGGGGGAACCCATTTAAGCACGACACCGGAAGTAGGAACCAAAAAACGGGGGTAGGAACCAAAAAAACGGGCCCCCGTTTCCGGGGGGACCCATTTAAGCGCGACACCGGGGGTAGGAACCAAAAAACGCTTGTAGGAACCAAAAAAACGGGCCCCCGTTTCCGGGGGGACCCATTTAAGCGCGACACCGGTGGTAGGAACCAAAAAACGGGGGTAGGAACCAAAAAACGGGCCCCCGTTTCCGGGGGGACCCATTTAAGCGCGACACCGGGGGTAGGAACCAAAAAACGGGGGTAGGAACCAAAAAAACGGGCCCCCGTTTCCGGGGGGACCCATTTAAGCGCGACACCGGGGGTAGGAACCAAAAAACGGGGGTAGGAACCAAAAAAACGGGCCCCGTTTCCGGGGGGACCCATTTAAGCGCGACACCGGGGGTAGGAACCAAAAAACGGGGGTAGGAACCAAAAAAACAGGCCCCCGTTTCCGGGAGGCCCATTTAAGCGCGGCACCGGGGGTAGGAACCAAAAAACGGGGGTAGGAACCAAAAAAACGGGCCCCCGTTTCCGGGGGGACCCATTGAAGCGCGACACCGGGGGTAGGAACCAAAAAACGGGGGTAGGAACCAAAAAAACGGGCCCCCGTTTCCGGGGGGACCCATTTAAGCGCGACACCGGGGGTAGGATCCAAAAAACGGGTGTAGGAACCAAAAAAACGGGCCCCCGTTTCCGGGGGGACCCATTGAAGCGCGACACCGGGGGTAGGAACCAAAAAATGGGGGTAGGAACCAAAAAAACGGGCCCCCGTTTCCGGGGGGACCCATTTAAGCGCGACACCGGGGGTAGGAACCAAAAAACGGGGGTAGGAACCAAAAAAACCGGCCCCCGTTTCCGGGGGGACCCATTTAAGCGCGACACCTGGGGTAGGAACCAAAAAACGGGGGTAGGAACCAAAAAAACGGGCCCCCGTTTCCGGGGGGACCGATTTAAGCGCGACACCGGGGGTAGGAACCAAAAAACGGGGGTAGGAACCAAAAAAACTGGCCCCCGTTTCCGGGGGAACCCATTTAAGCACGACACCGGAAGTAGGAACCAAAAAACGGGGGTAGGAACCAAAAAAACGGGCCCCCGTTTCCGGGGGGACCCATTTAAGAGCGACACCGGGGTTAGGAACCAAAAAAGAGGGGTAGGAACCAAAAAAATGGGCCCCCGTTTCCGGCGGGACCCATTTAAGCGCGACACAGGGGGTAGGAACCAAAAAACGGGGGTAGGAACCAAAAAAACGGGCCCCCGTTTCCGGGGGGACCCATTTAAGCGCGACACCAGGGGTAGGAACCAAAAAACGCGGGTAGGAACCAAAAAAACGGGCCCCCGTTTCCGGGGGGACCCATTTAAGCGCGACACCGGTGGTAGGAACCAAAAAACGGGGGTAGGAACCAAAAAAACGGGCCCCCATTTCCGGGGGGACCCATTTAAGCGCGACACCGGGGGTAGGAACCAAAAAACGGGGGTAGGAACCAAAAAAAACGGGCCCCCATTTCCGGGGGGACCCATTTAAGCGCGACACCGGGGGTAGGAACCAAAAAAACGGGCCCCCGTTTCCGGGGGGACCCATTTAAGCGCGACACCGGGGGTAGGAACCAAAAAACGGGGGTAGGAACCAAAAAAACGGGCCCCCGTTTCCGGGGGGACCCATTTAAGCGTGACACCGGGGGTAGGAACCAAAAAACGGGGGTAGGAACGAAAAAAACGGGCCCTTCGTTTCCGGGGGGACCCATTTAACCGCGACACCGGGGGTAGGAACCAAAAAACGGGGGGTAGGAACAAAAAAAACTGGCCCCCGTTTCCGGGGGAACCCATTTAAGCACGACACCGGAAGTAGGAACCAAAAAACGGGGGTAGGAACCAAAAAAACGGGCCCCCGTTTCCGGGGGGACCCATTTAAGCGCGACACCGGGGGTAGGAACCAAAAAACGCTTGTAGGAACCAAAAAAACGGGCCCCCGTTTCCGGGGGGACCCATTTAAGCGCGACACCGGTGGTAGGAACCAAAAAACGGGGGTAGGAACCAAAAAAACGGGCCCCGTTTCCGGGGGGACCCATTTAAGCGCGACACCGGGGGTAGGAACCAAAAAACGGGGGTAGGAACCAAAAAAACGGGCCCCCGTTTCCGGGGGGACCCATTTAAGCGCGACACCGGGGGTAGGAACCAAAAAACGGGGGTAGGAACCAAAAAAACGGGCCCCGTTTCCGGGGGGACCCATTTAAGCGCGACACCGGGGGTAGGAACCAAAAAACGGGGGTAGGAACCAAAAAAACAGGCCCCCGTTTCCGGGAGGCCCATTTAAGCGCGGCACCGGGGGTAGGAACCAAAAAACGGGGGTAGGAACCAAAAAAACGGGCCCCCGTTTCCGGGGGGACCCATTGAAGCGCGACACCGGGGGTAGGAACCAAAAAACGGGGGTAGGAACCAAAAAAACGGGCCCCCGTTTCCGGGGGGACCCATTTAAGCGCGACACCGGGGGTAGGATCCAAAAAACGGGTGTAGGAACCAAAAAAACGGGCCCCCGTTTCCGGGGGGACCCATTGAAGCGCGACACCGGGGGTAGGAACCAAAAAATGGGGGTAGGAACCAAAAAAACGGGCCCCCGTTTCCGGGGGGACCCATTTAAGCGCGACACCGGGGGTAGGAACCAAAAAACGGGGGTAGGAACCAAAAAAACCGGCCCCCGTTTCCGGGGGGACCCATTTAAGCGCGACACCTGGGGTAGGAACCAAAAAACGGGGGTAGGAACCAAAAAAACGGGCCCCCGTTTCCGGGGGGACCGATTTAAGCGCGACACCGGGGGTAGGAACCAAAAAACGGGGGTAGGAACCAAAAAAACTGGCCCCCGTTTCCGGGGGAACCCATTTAAGCACGACACCGGAAGTAGGAACCAAAAAACGGGGGTAGGAACCAAAAAAACGGGCCCCCGTTTCCGGGGGGACCCATTTAAGAGCGACACCGGGGTTAGGAACCAAAAAAGAGGGGTAGGAACCAAAAAAATGGGCCCCCGTTTCCGGCGGGACCCATTTAAGCGCGACACAGGGGGTAGGAACCAAAAAACGGGGGTAGGAACCAAAAAAACGGGCCCCCGTTTCCGGGGGGACCCATTTAAGCGCGACACCAGGGGTAGGAACCAAAAAACGCGGGTAGGAACCAAAAAAACGGGCCCCCGTTTCCGGGGGGACCCATTTAAGCGCGACACCGGTGGTAGGAACCAAAAAACGGGGGTAGGAACCAAAAAAACGGGCCCCCATTTCCGGGGGGACCCATTTAAGCGCGACACCGGGGGTAGGAACCAAAAAAACGGGCCCCCGTTTCCGGGGGGACCCATTTAAGCGCGACACCGGGGGTAGGAACCAAAAAACGGGGGTAGGAACCAAAAAAAACGGGCCCCCGTTTCCAGGGGGACCCATTTAAGCGTGACACCGGGGGTAGGAACCAAAAAACGGGGGTAGGAACCAAAAAAACGGGCCCTTCGTTTCCGGGGGGACCCATTTAAGCGCGACACCGGGGGTAGGAACCAAAAAACGGGGGGTAGGAACAAAAAAAACTGGCCCCCGTTTCCGGGGGAACCCATTTAAGCACGACACCGGAAGTAGGAACCAAAAAACGGGGGTAGGAACCAAAAAAACGGGCCCCCGTTTCCGGGGGGACCCATTTAAGCGCGACACCGGGGGTAGGAACCAAAAAACGCTTGTAGGAACCAAAAAAACGGGCCCCCGTTTCCGGGGGGACCCATTTAAGCGCGACACCGGTGGTAGGAACCAAAAAACGGGGGTAGGAACCAAAAAAACGGGCCCCCGTTTCCGGGGGGACCCATTTAAGCGCGACACCGGGGGTAGGAACCAAAAAACGGGGGTAGGAACCAAAAAAACGGGCCCCCGTTTCCGGGGGGACCCATTTAAGCGCGACACCGGGGGTAGGAACCAAAAAACGGGGGTAGGAACCAAAAAAACGGGCCCCGTTTCCGGGGGGACCCATTTAAGCGCGACACCGGGGGTAGGAACCAAAAAACGGGGGTAGGAACCAAAAAAACAGGCCCCCGTTTCCGGGAGGCCCATTTAAGCGCGGCACCGGGGGTAGGAACCAAAAAACGGGGGTAGGAACCAAAAAAACGGGCCCCCGTTTCCGGGGGGACCCATTGAAGCGCGACACCGGGGGTAGGAACCAAAAAACGGGGGTAGGAACCAAAAAAACGGGCCCCCGTTTCCGGGGGGACCCATTTAAGCGCGACACCGGGGGTAGGAACCAAAAAACGGTGGTAGGAACCAAAAAAACGGGCCCCCCTCTCCAGGGGGACCCATTTAAGCGCGACACCGGGGGTAGGATCCAAAAAACGGGTGTAGGAACCAAAAAAACGGGCCCCCGTTTCCGGGGGGACCCATTGAAGCGCGACACCGGGGGTAGGAACCAAAAAATGGGGGTAGGAACCAAAAAAACGGGCCCCCGTTTCCGGGGGGACCCATTTAAGCGCGACACCGGGGGTAGGAACCAAAAAACGGGGGTAGGAACCAAAAAAACCGGCCCCCGTTTCCGGGGGGACCCATTTAAGCGCGACACCGGGGGTAGGAACCAAAAAACGGGGGTAGGAACCAAAAAAACGGGCCCCCGTTTCCGGGGGGACCGATTTAAGCGCGACACCGGGGGTAGGAACCAAAAAACGGGGGTAGGAACCAAAAAAACAGGCCCCCGTTTCCGGGGGGACCCATTTAAGCGCGACACCGGGGGTAGGAACAAAAAAACGGGGGTAGAAACGAAAAAAACGGGCCCCCGTTTCCGGGGGGACCCATTTAAGCGCGACACCGGGGTTAGGAACCAAAAAACGGGGGTAGGAACCAAAAAAACGGGCCCCGTTTCCGGGGGGACCCATTTAAGCACGACACCGGCGGTAGGAACCAAAAAACGGGGGTAGGAACCAAAAAAACGGGCCCCCATTTCCGGGGGGACCCATTTAAGCGCGACACCGGGGGTAGGAACCACAAAACGGGGGAATTAACCAAAAAAACGGGCCCCCGTTTCCGGGGGGACCCATTTAAGCGCGACACCGGGGGTAGGAACCAAAAAACGGGGGTAGGAACCAAAAAAACGGGCCCCCGTTTCCGGAGGGACCCATTTAAGCGCGACACCGGGGGTAGGAACCAAAAAACGGGGGTAGGAACCAAAAAAACGGGCCCCCGTTTCCTGGGGGACCCATTGAAGCGCGACACCGAGGGTAGGAACCAAAAAACGGGGGTAGGAACCAAAAAAACGGGCCCCCGTTTCCGGGGGGACCAATTTAAGCGCGACACCGGGGGTAGGAACCAAAAAAACGGGGATAGGAAGCAAAAAAACGGGCCCCAGTTTCCAGGGGGACCCATTTAAGCGCGACACCGGGGGTAGGAACCAAAAAACGGGGGTAGGAACCAAAAAAAACGGGCCCCCGTTTCCGGGGGGACCCATTTAAGCGTGACACCGGGGGTAGGAACCAAAAAACGGGGGTAGGAACCAAAAAAACGGGCCCTTCGTTTCCGGGGGGACCCATTTAAGCGCGACACCGGGGGTAGGAACCAAAAAACGGGGGTAGGAACAAAAAAAACTGGCCCCCGTTTCCGGGGGAACCCATTTAAGCACGACACCGGAAGTAGGAACCAAAAAACGGGGGTAGGAACCAAAAAAACGGGCCCCCGTTTCCGGGGGGGACCCATTTAAGCGCGACACCGGGGATAGGAACCAAAAAACGGGGGTAGGAACCAAAAAAACGGGCCCCCGTTTCCTGGGGGACCCATTTAAGCGCGACACCGGGGGTAGGAACCAAAAAAAAGGGCCCCCGTTTCCGGGGGGACCCATTTAAGCGCGACACCGGGGGTAGGAACCAAAAAACGGGGGTAGGAACCAAAAAAACGGGCCCCCGTTTCCGGGGGGACCCATTTAAGCGCGACACCGGGGGTAGGAACCAAAAAACGGGGGTAGGAAACAAAAAAACGGGCCCCCGTTTCCGGGGGGACCCATTGAAGCGCGACACCGTGGGTAGGAACCAAAAAACGGGGGTAGGAACCAAAAAAACAGGCCCCCGTTTCCGGGGGGACCCATTTAAGCGCGACACCGGGGGTAGGAACCAAAAAACGGGGGTAGGAACCAAAAAAACCGGCCCCCGTTTCCGGGGGGACCCATTTAAGCGCGACACCCGGGGGTAGGAACCAAAAAACGGGGGTAGGAACCAAAAAAACGGGCCCCCGTTTCCGGGGGGACCCATTTAAGCGCGACACCGGGGGTAGGAACCAAAAAACGGGGGTAGGAACCAAAAAAACGGACCCCCGTTTCCGGGGGGACCCATTTAAGCGCGACACCGGGGGTAGGGACCAAAAAACGGGGGTAGGAACCAAAAAAACGGGCCCCCGTTTCCGGGGGGACCGATTTAACCGCGACACCGGGGGTAGGAACCAAAAAACGGGGGTAGGAACCAAAAAAACAGGCCCCCGTTTCCGGGGGGACCCATTTAAGCGCGACACCGGGGGTAGGAACCAAAAAACGGGGGTAGGAACCAAAAAAACGGGCCCCCATTTCCGGGGGGACCCATTTAAGCGCGGCACCGGGGTTAGGAACCAAAAAACAGGGGTAGGAACCAAAAAAACGGGCCCCCGTTTCCGGGGGGACCCAGTTAAGCGTGACACCGGGGGTAGGAACCAAAAAAACGGGCCCCCATTTCCGGGGGGACCCATTTAAGCGCGACACCGGGGGGAGGAACCAAAAAACGGGGGTAGGAACCAAAAAAACGGGCCCCCGTTTCCCGGGGGACCCATTTAAGCGCGACACCGGGGGTAGGAACCAAAAAACGGGGGTAGGAACCAAAAAAACGGGCCCCCGTTTCCGGGGGGACCCATTTAATAGCGACACCGGGGGTAGGAACCAAAAAACGGGGGTAGGAACCAAAAAAAATGGGCCCCCGTTTCCGGGGGGACCCATTTAATAGCGACACCGGGGGTAGGAACCAAAAAACGGGGGTGGGAACCAAAAAAAATGGGCCCCCGTTTCCGGGGGGACCCATTTAAGCGCGGCACCGGGGGTAGGAACCAAAAAACGGGGGTAGGAACCAAAAAAACGGGCCCCCGTTTCCGGGGGGACCCATTTAAGCGCGACACCGGGGGTAGGAACCAAAAAACGGGGGTAGGAACCAAAAAAACGGGCCCCCGTTTCCGGGGGGACCCATTTAATAGCGACACCGGGGGTAGGAACCAAAAAACGGGGGTAGGAACCAAAAAAAATGGGCCCCCGTTTCCGGGGGGACCCATTTAAGCGCGACACCGGGGGTAGGAACCAAAAAACGGGGGTAGGAACCAAAAAAACGGGCCCCCGTTTCCGGGGGGACCCATTTAAGCGCGACACCGGGGGTAGGAACCAAAAAACGGGGGTAGGAACCAAAAAAACGGGCCCCCGTTTCCGGAGGGAGCCATTTAAGCGCGACACCGGGGGTAGGAACCAAAAAACGGGGGTAGGAACCAAAAAAAACGGGCCCCCGTTTCCTGGGGGACCCATTGAAGCGCGACACCGAGGGTAGGAACCAAAAAACGGGGGTAGGAACCAAAAAAACGGGCCCCCGTTTCCGGGGGACCCATTTAAGCGCGACACCGGGGGTAGGAACCAAAAAAACGGGGTAGGAAGCAAAAAAAACGGCCCCCGTTTCCGGGGGGACCCATTTAAGCGTGACACCGGGGGTAGGAACCAAAAAACGGGGGTAGGAACCAAAAAAACGGGCCCTTCGTTTCCGGGGGGACCCATTTAAGCGCGACACCGGGGGTAGGAACCAAAAAACGGGGGTAGGAACAAAAAAAACTGGCCCCCGTTTCCGGGGGAACCCATTTAAGCACGACACCGGAAGTAGGAACCAAAAAACGGGGGTAGGAACCAAAAAAACGGGCCCCCGTTTCCGGGGGGACCCATTTAAGAGCGACACCGGGGTTAGGAACCAAAAAAGAGGGGTAGGAACCAAAAAAATGGCCCCCGTTTCCGGCGGGACCCATTTAAGCGCGACACAGGGGGTAGGAACCAAAAAACGGGGGTAGGAACCAAAAAAACGGGCCCCCGTTTCCGGGGGGACCCATTTAAGCGCGACACCGAGGGTAGGAACCAAAAAACGGGGTAGGAACCAAAAAAACGGGCCCCCGTTTCCGGGGGACCCATTTAAGCGCGACACCGGGGGTAGGAAACCAAAAAAACGGGGTAGGAAGCAAAAATACGGGCCCCCGTTTCCGGGGGACCCATTTAAGCGTGACACCGGGGGTAGGAACCAAAAAACGGGGGTAGGAACCAAAAAAACGGGCCCTTCGTTTCCGGGGGGACCCATTTAAGCGCGACACCGGGGGTAGGAACCAAAAAAACGGGGGTAGGAACAAAAAAAACTGGCCCCCGTTTCCGGGGGAACCCATTTAAGCACGACACCGGAAGTAGGAACCAAAAAACGGGGGTAGGAACCAAAAAAAACGGGCCCCCGTTTCCGGGGGGACCCATTTAAGAGCGACACCGGGGTTAGGAACCAAAAAAGAGGGGTAGGAACCAAAAAAATGGGCCCCCCGTTTCCGGCGGGACCCATTTAAGCGCGACACAGGGGGTAGGAACCAAAAAACGGGGGTAGGAACCAAAAAAACGGGCCCCCGTTTCCGGGGGGACCCATTTAAGCGCGACACCGGTGGTAGGAACCAAAAAAACGGGGGTAGGAACCAAAAAAACGGGCCCCCATTTCCGGGGGGACCCATTTAAGCGCGACACCGGGGGTAGGAACCAAAAAAACGGGCCCCCGTTTCCGGGGGGACCCATTTAAGCGCGACACCGGGTAGGAACCAAAAAACGGGGTAGGAACCAAAAAAACGGGCCCCCGTTTCCGGGGGGACCCATTTAAGCGTGACACCGGGGGTAGGAACCAAAAAACGGGGGTAGGAACCAAAAAAAACGGGCCTTCGTTTCCGGGGGGACCCATTTAAGCGCGACACCGGGGGTAGGAACCAAAAAACGGGGGTAGGAACAAAAAAAACTGGCCCCCGTTTCCGGGGGAACCCATTTAAGCACGACACCGGAAGTAGGAACCAAAAAACGGGGGTAGGAACCAAAAAAAACGGGCCCCCGTTTCCGGGGGGACCCATTTAAGCGCGACACCGGGGGTAGGAACCAAAAAACGCTTGTAGGAACCAAAAAAACGGGCCCCCGTTTCCGGGGGGACCCATTTAAGCGCGACACCGGTGGTAGGAACCAAAAAACGGGGGTAGGAACCAAAAAACGGGCCCCCGTTTCCGGGGGGACCCATTTAAGCGCGACACCGGGGGTAGGAACCAAAAAACGGGGGTAGGAACCAAAAAAACGGGCCCCCGTTTCCGGGGGGACCCATTTAAGCGCGACACCGGGGGTAGGAACCAAAAAACGGGGGTAGGAACCAAAAAAACGGGCCCCGTTTCCGGGGGGAGTCATTTAAGCGCGACACCGGGGGTAGGAACCAAAAAAACGGGGGTAGGAACCAAAAAAACAGGCCCCCGTTTCCGGGAGGCCCATTAAGCGCGGCACCGGGGGTAGGAACCAAAAAACGGGGGTAGGAACCAAAAAAACGGGCCCCCGTTTCCGGGGGGACCCATTGAAGCGCGACACCGGGGGTAGGAACCAAAAAACGGGGGTAGGAACCAAAAAAACGGGCCCCCGTTTCCGGGGGGACCCATTTAAGCGCGGCACCGGGGGTAGGAACCAAAAAACGGTGGTAGGAATCAAAAAAACGGGCCCCCCTCTCCAGGGGGACCCATTTAAGCGCGACACCGGGGTAGGATCCAAAAAACGGGTGTAGGAACCAAAAAAACGGGCCCCCGTTTCCGGGGGGACCCATTGAAGCGCGACAACCGGGGGTAGGAACCAAAAAATGGGGGTAGGAACCAAAAAAAACGGGCCCCCCGTTTCCGGGGGACCCATTTAAGCGCGACACCGGGGGTAGGAACCAAAAAACGGGGGTAGGAACCAAAAAAACCGCCCCCGTTTCCGGGGGGACCCATTTAAGCGCGACACCGGGGGTAGGAACCAAAAAACGGGGGTAGGAACCCAAAAAACGGGCCCCCGTTTCCGGGGGGACCGATTTAAGCGCGACAACCGGGGGTAGGAACCAAAAAACGGGGGTAGGAACCAAAAAAACGGGCCCCCATTTCCGGGGGGGACCCATTTAAGCGCGACACCGGGGGTAGGAACCAAAAAACGGGGGAATTAACCAAAAAAACGGGCCCCCGTTTCCGGGGGGACCCATTTAAGCGCGACACCGGGGTTAGGAACCAAAAAACGGGGGTAGGAACCAAAAAAACGGGCCCCCGTTTCCGGAGGGACCCATTTAAGCGCGACACCGGGGGTAGGAACCAAAAAACGGGGGTAGGAACCAAAAAAACGGGCCCCCGTTTCCGGGGGGACCCATTTAAGCGCGACACCGGGGGTAGGAACCAAAAAAACGGGGATAGGAAGCAAAAAAAACGGGCCCCAGTTTCCAGGGGGACCCATTTAAGCGCGACACCGGGGGTAGGAACCAAAAAACGGGGGTAGGAACCAAAAAAAACGGGCCCCCGTTTCCGGGGGGACCCATTTAAGCGTGACACCGGGGGTAGGAACCAAAAAACGGGGGTAGGAACCAAAAAAACGGGCCCTTCGTTTCCGGGGGGACCCATTTAAGCGCGACACCGGGGGTAGGAACCAAAAAACGGGGGTAGGAACAAAAAAAACTGGCCCCCGTTTCCGGGGGAACCCATTTAAGCACGACACCGGAAGTAGGAACCAAAAAACGGGGGTAGGAACCAAAAAAACGGGCCCCCGTTTCCGGGGGGACCCATTTAAGCGCGACCCCGGGGGGAGGAACCAAAAAACGGGGGTAGGAACCAAAAAAACGGGCCCCCGTTTCCGGGGGGACCCATTTAAGCGCGACACCGGGGGTAGGAACCAAAAAACGGGGTAGGAACCAAAAAAACGGGCCCCCGTTTCCGGGGGGACCCATTTAAGCGCGACACCGGGGGTAGGAACCAAAAAACGGGGGTAGGAACCAAAAAAAACGGGCCCCCGTTTCCGGGGGGACCGATTTAAGCGCGACAACCGGGGGTAGGAACCAAAAAACGGGGGTAGGAACCAAAAAAACAGGCCCCCGTTTCCGGGGGGACCCATTTAAGCGCGACACCGGGGGTAGGAACCAAAAAACGGGGGTAGGAACCAAAAAAACGGGCCCCCGTTTCCGGGGGGACCCATTTAAGCGCGACACCGGGGTTAGGAACCAAAAAACGGGGGTAGGAACCAAAAAACGGGCCCCCGTTTCTGGGGGGACCCCATTTAAGCGCGACACCGGGGGTAGGAACCAAAAAACGGGGGTAGGAACCAAAAAAACGGGCCCCCGTTTCCGGGGGGACCCATTTAAGCGCGACACCGGGGGTAGGAACCAAAAAACGGGGGTAGGGAACCAAAAAAACGGGCCCCCGTTTCCGGGGGGACCCATTTAAGCGCGACACCGGGGATAGGAACCAAAAAACGGGGGTAGGAACCAAAAAAACGGGCCCCCGTTTCCTGGGGGACCCATTTAAGCGCGACACCGGGGGTAGGAACCAAAAAAAAGGGCCCCCGTTTCCGGGGGGACCCATTTAAGCGCGACACCGGGGGTAGGAACCAAAAAACGGGGTAGGAACCAAAAAAACGGGCCCCCGTTTCCGGGGGGACCCATTTAAGCGCGACACCGGGGGTAGGAACCAAAAAACGGGGGTAGGAAACAAAAAAACGGGCCCCCGTTTCCGGGGGGACCCATTGAAGCGCGACACCGTGGGTAGGAACCAAAAAACGGGGGTAGGAACCAAAAAAACAGGCCCCCGTTTCCGGGGGGACCCATTTAAGCGCGACACCGGGGGTAGGAACCAAAAAACGGGGGTAGGAACCAAAAAAACCGGCCCCCGTTTCCGGGGGGACCCATTTAAGCGCGACACCGGGGTAGGAACCAAAAAAACGGGGGTAGGAACCAAAAAAAACGGGCCCCCGTTTCCGGGGGGACCCATTTAAGCGCGACACCGGGGGTAGGAACCAAAAAACGGGGGTAGGAACCAAAAAAACGGACCCCCGTTTCCGGGGGGACCCATTTAAGCGCGACACCGGGGGTAGGGACCAAAAAACGGGGGTAGGAACCAAAAAAACGGGCCCCCGTTTCCGGGGGGACCGATTTAACCGCGACACCGGGGGTAGGAACCAAAAAACGGGGGTAGGAACCAAAAAAACAGGCCCCCGTTTCCGGGGGGACCCATTTAAGCGCGACACCGGGGGTAGGAACCAAAAAACGGGGGTAGGAACCAAAAAAACGGGCCCCCGTTTCCGGGGGGACCCATTTAAGCGCGGCACCGGGGTTAGGAACCAAAAAACAGGGGTAGGAACCAAAAAAAACGGGCCCCCGTTTCCGGGGGGACCCATTTAAGCGTGACACCGGGGGTAGGAACCAAAAAAACGGGCCCCCATTTCCGGGGGGACCCATTTAAGCGCGACACCGGGGGTAGGAACCAAAAAACGGGGGTAGGAACCAAAAAAACCGGCCCCCGTTTCCCGGGGGGACCCATTTAAGCGCGACACCGGGGATAGGAACCAAAAACGGGGGTAGGAACCAAAAAAACGGGCCCCCGTTTCCGGGGGGACCCATTTAAGCGCGACACCGGGGGTAGGAACCAAAAAACGGGGTTAGGAACCAAAAAAAAGGGCCCCCGTTTCCGGGGGGGACCCATTTAAGCGCGACACCGGGGGTAGGAACCAAAAAAGGGGTGTAGGAACCAAAAAATGGGCCCCCGTTTCCGGGAGGACCCATTTAAGCGCGACACCGGGGGGAGGAACCAAAAAACGGGGGTAGGAACCAAAAAAACGGGCCCCCGTTTCCGGGGGGGACCCATTTAAGCGCGACACCGGGGGTAGGAACCAAAAAACGGGGGTAGGAACCAAAAAAACGGGCCCCCGTTTCCGGGGGGACCCATTTAAGCGCGACACCGGGGGTAGGAACCAAAAAACGGGGGTAGGAACCAAAAAAAACGGGTCCCCCGTTTCCGGGGGGACCCATTTAAGACGACACCGGGGGTAGGAACCAAAAAATGGGGTAGGAACCAAAAAAAATGGACCCCCGTTTCCGGGGGGACCCATTTAAGCGCGACACCGGGGGTAGAAACCAAAAAACGGGGGTAGGAACCAAAAAAACGGGCCCCCGTTTCCGGGGGGACCCATTTAAGCGCGACACCGGGGGTAGGAACCAAAAAACGGGGTAGGAACCAAAAAAACGGGCCCCCGTTTCCGGGGGGACCCATTTAAGCGCGACACCGGGGGTAGGAACCAAAAAACGTGGGTAGGAACCAAAAAAAACGGGCCCCCGTTTCCGGGGGGACCCATTTAAGCGCGACACCGGGGGTAGGAACCAAAAAACGTGGGTAGGAACCAAAAAAACGGGCCCCCGTTTCCGGGGGGACCCATTTAAGCGCGACACCGGGGGTAGGAACCAAAAAACGGGGGTAGGAACCAAAAAAACGGGCCCCCGTTTCCGGGGGGACCCATTTAAGCGCGACACCGGGGGTACGAACAAAAAACGGGGGTAGGAAACAAAAAAAAACCGGCCCCCGTTTCCGGGGGGACCCATTTAAGCGCGACACCGGGGGTAGGAACCAAAAAACGTGGGTAGGAACCAAAAAAACGGGCCCCCGTTTCCGGGGGGACCCATTTAAGCGCGA
This sequence comes from Alligator mississippiensis, assembly GCF_030867095.1. Classification (NCBI taxonomy): domain Eukaryota; kingdom Metazoa; phylum Chordata; order Crocodylia; family Alligatoridae; genus Alligator; species Alligator mississippiensis. Next base: position 7,454 of record NW_026775248.1, on the reverse strand, counting down.
CACCGGGGGTAGGAACCAAAAAACGGGGGTAGGAACCAAAAAAACGGGCCCCCGTTTCCGGGAGGCCCATTTAAGCGCGGCACCGGGGGTAGGAACCAAAAAACGGGGGTAGGAACCAAAAAATCGGGCCCCCGTTTCCGGGGGGACCCATTGAAGCGCGACACCGGGGGTAGGAACCAAAAAACGGGGGTAGGAACCAAAAAAAACGGGCCCCCGTTTCCGGGGGGACCCATTTAAGCGCGACACCGGGGGTAGGAACCAAAAAACGGTGGTAGGAACCAAAAAAAACGGGCCCCCCTCTCCAGGGGGACCCATTTAAGCGCGACACCGGGGGTAGGATCCAAAAAACGGGTGTAGGAACCAAAAAAACGGGCCCCCGTTTCCGGGGGGACCCATTGAAGCGCGACACCGGGGGTAGGAACCAAAAAACGGGGGTAGGAACCAAAAAAACGGGCCCCCGTTTCCGGGGGGACCCATTTAAGCGCGACACCGGGGGTAGGAACCAAAAAAACGGGGGTAGGAACCAAAAAAACCGGCCCCCGTTTCCGGGGGGACCCATTTAAGCGCGACACCGGGGGTAGGAACCAAAAAAACGGGGGTAGGAACCAAAAAAAACAGGCCCCCGTTTCCGGGGGGACCCATTTAAGCGCGACACCGGGGGTAGGAACAAAAAAACGGGGGTAGAAACCAAAAAAACGGGCCCCCGTTTCCGGGGGGACCCATTTAAGCGCGACAACCGGGTTAGGAACCAAAAAACGGGGGTAGGAACCAAAAAAAACGGGCCCCGTTTCCGGGGGGACCCATTTAAGCACGACACCGGGGGTAGGAACCAAAAAACGGGGGTAGGAACCAAAAAAACGGGCCCCCATTTCCGGGGGGACCCATTTAAGCGCGACACACCGGGGGTAGGAACCAAAAAACGGGGGAATTAACCAAAAAAACGGGCAACCGTTTCCGGGGGGACCCATTTAAGCGCGACACCGGGGGTAGGAACCAAAAACGGGGGGTAGGAACCAAAAAAACGGGCCCCCGTTTCCGGAGGGACCCATTTAAGCGCGACACCGGGGGTAGGAACCAAAAAAACGGGGTAGGAACCAAAAAAACGGGCCACCGTTTCCTGGGGGACCCATTGAAGCGCGACACCGAGGGTAGGAACCAAGAAACGGGGGTAGGAACAAAAAAAAGGGCCCCCGTTTCCGGGGGGACCCATTTAAGCGCGACAACCGGGGGTAGGAACCAAAAAAACGGGGATAGGAAGCAAAAAAACGGGCCCCAGTTTCCAGGGGGACCCATTTAAGCGCGACACCGGGGGTAGGAACCAAAAAACGGGGGTAGGAACCAAAAAAAGGGCCCCCGTTTCCGGGGGGACCCATTTAAGCGTGACACCGGGGGTAGGAACCAAAAAACGGGGGTAGGAACCAAAAAAACGGGCCCCCGTTTCCTGGGGGACCCATTGAAGTGCGACACCGAGGGTAGGAACCAAAAAACGGGGGTAGGAACCAAAAAAAAGGGGCCTCCGTTTCCGGGGGTCCCATTTAAGCGCGACACCGGGGGTAGGAACCAAAAAAACGGGGATAGGAAGCAAAAAAACGGGCCCCAGTTTCCAGGTGGACCCATTTAAGCGCGACACCGGGGGTAGGAACCAAAAAACGGGGTAGGAACCAAAAAAACGGGCCCCCGTTTCCGGGGGGACCCATTTAAGCGCGACACCGGGGGTAGGAACCAAAAAACGCGGGTAGGAACCAAAAAAAACGGGCCCCCGTTTCCGGGGGGACCCATTTAAGCGCGACACCGGTGGTAGGAACCAAAAAACGGGGGTAGGAACCAAAAAAACGGGCCCCCGTTTCCGGGGGGACCCATTTAAGCGCGACACCGGGGGTAGGAACCAAAAAACGGGGGTAGGAACCAAAAAAAACGGGCCCCCGTTTCCGGGGGGACCCATTTAAGCGCGACACCGGGGGTAGGAACCAAAAAACGGGGGTAGGAACCAAAAAAACGGGCCCCGTTTCCGGGGGGACCCATTTAAGCGCGACACCGGGGGTAGGAACCAAAAAACGGGGGTAGGAACCAAAAAAACGGGCCCCCCTCTCCAGGGGGACCCATTTAAGACGACACCGGGGGTAGGAACCAAAAAACGGGGGTAGGAACCAAAAAAACGGGCCCCCGTTTCCGGGGGGACCCATTGAAGCGCGACACCGGGGGTAGGAACCAAAAAACGGGGGTAGGAACCAAAAAAACGGGCCCCCGTTTCCGGGGGGACCCATTTAAGCGCGACACCCGGGGGTAGCAACCAAAAAACGGGGGTAGGAACCAAAAAAAACGGCCTTCGTTTCCGGGGGGACCCATTTAAGCGCGACCCCGGGGGGAGGAACCAAAAAACGGGGGTAGGAACCAAAAAACCGGGCCCCCGTTTCCGGGGGGACCCATTTAAGCGCGACACCGGGGGTAGGAACCAAAAAACGGGGGTAGGAACCAAAAAAAACGGGCCCCCGTTTCCGGGGGGACCCATTTAAGCGCGAGACCGGGGGTAGGAACCAAAAAACGGGGTTAGGAACCAAAAAAAAAGGGCCCCCGTTTCCGGGGGGACCGATTTAAGCGCGACACCGGGGGTAGGAACCAAAAAACGGGGGTAGGAACCAAAAAAACAGGCCCCCGTTTCCGGGGGACCCATTTAAGCGCGACACCGGGGGTAGGAACCAAAAAACGGGGGTAGGAAACAAAAAAACGGGCCCCCGTTTCCGGGGGGACCCATTTGAAGCGCGACACCGGGGGTAGGAACCAAAAAACGGGGGTAGGAACCAAAAAAACAGGCCCCCGTTTCCGGGGGGACCCATTTAAGCGCGACACCGGGGGTAGGAACCAAAAAACGGGGGTAGGAACCAAAAAAACCGGCCCCCGTTTCCGGGGGGACCCATTTAAGCGCGACACCGGGGGTAGGAACCAAAAAACGGGGGTAGGAACCAAAAAAACGGGCCCCCGTTTCCGGGGGGACCCATTTAAGCGCGACACCGGGGGTAGGAACCAAAAAACGGGGGTAGGAACCAAAAAAAACGGGCCCCCGTTTCCGGGGGGACCCATTTAAGCGCGACACCGGGGGTAGGGACCAAAAAACGGGGGTAGGAACCAAAAAAACGGGCCCCCGTTTCCGGGGGGACCGATTTAACCGCGACACCGGGGGTAGGAACCAAAAAACGGGGGTAGGAACCAAAAAAACAGGCCCCCGTTTCCGGGGGGACCCATTTAAGCGCGACACCGGGGTTAGGAACCAAAAAACAGGGGTAGGAACCAAAAAAACGGGCCCCCGTTTCCGGGGGGACCCATTTAAGCGTGACACCGGGGGTAGGAACCAAAAAAACGGGCCCCCATTTCCGGGGGGACCCATTTAAGCGCGACACCGGGGGTAGGAACCAAAAAACGGGGGTAGGAACCAAAAAAACCGGCCCCCGTTTCCGGAGGGACCCATTTAAGCGCGACACCGGGGATAGGAACCAAAAACGGGGGTAGGAACCAAAAAAACGGGCCCCCGTTTCCGGGGGGACCCATTTAAGCGCGACACCGGGGGTAGGAACCAAAAAACGGGGTTAGGAACCAAAAAAAAGGGCCCAAGTTTCCGGGGGGACCCATTTAAGCGCGACACCGGGGGTAGGAACCAAAAAAGGGGTGTAGGAACCAAAAAAATGGGCCCCCGTTTCGGGAGGACCCATTTAAGCGCGACACCGGGGGGAGGAACCAAAAAACGGGGGTAGGAACCAAAAAAACGGGCCCCCGTTTCCGGGGGGACCCATTTAAGCGCGACACCGGGGGTAGGAACAAAAAAACGGGGGTAGAAACCAAAAAAACGGGCCCCCGTTTCCGGGGGGACCCATTTAAGCGCGACACCAGGGTTAGGAACCAAAAAACGGGGGTAGGAACCAAAAAAACGGGCCCCGTTTCCGGGGGGGACCCATTTAAGCACGACACCGGGGGTAGGAACCAAAAAACGGGGGTAGGAACCAAAAAAACGGGCCCCCATTTCCGGGGGGACCCATTTAAGCGCGACACCGGGGGTAGGAACCAAAAAACGGGGGAATTAACCAAGAAAACGGGCGCCCGTTTCCGGGGGGACCCATTTAAGCGCGACACCAGGGGTAGGAACCAAAAAACGGGGGTAGGAACCAAAAAAACGGGCCCCCGTTTCCGGAGGGACCCATTTAAGCGCGACACCGGGGGGTAGGAACCAAAAAACGGGGGTAGGAACCAAAAAAACGGGCCCCCGTTTCCTGGGGGACCCATTGAAGCGCGACACCGAGGGTAGGAACCAAAAAACGGGGGTAGGAACCAAAAAAAACGGGCCCCCGTTTCCGGGGGGACCCATTTAAGCGCGACACCGGGGGTAGGAACCAAAAAACGGGGGTAGGAACCAAAAAAACAGGCCCCCGTTTCCGGGGGACCCATTTAAGCGCGACACCGGGGGTAGGAACCAAAAAACGGGGGTAGGAACCAAAAAAACGGGCCCCCGTTTCCGGGGGGACCCATTTAAGCGCGACACCGGGGTTAGGAACCAAAAAACGGGGGTAGGAACCAAAAAAACGGGCCCCCGTTTCTGGGGGGACCCATTTAAGCGCGACACCGGGGGTAGGAACCAAAAAACGGGGGTAGGAACCAAAAAAACGGGCCCCCGTTTCCGGGGGGACCCATTTAAGCGCGACACCGGGGGTAGGAACCAAAAAACGGGGGTAGGAACCAAAAAAACGGGCCCCCGTTTCCGGGGGGACCCATTTAAGCGCGACACCGGGGATAGGAACCAAAAAACCGGGGGTAGGAACCAAAAAAACGGGCCCCCGTTTCCTGGGGGACCCATTTAAGCGCGACACCGGGGGTAGGAACCAAAAAAACGGGGTTAGGAACCAAAAAAAAGGGCCCCCGTTTCCGGGGGGACCCATTTAAGCGCGACACCGGGGGTAGGAACCAAAAAACGGGGGTAGGAACCAAAAAAACGGGCCCCCGTTTCCGGGGGGACCCATTTAAGCGCGACACCGGGGGTAGGAACCAAAAAACGGGGGTAGGAAACAAAAAAACGGGCCCCCGTTTCCGGGGGGACCCATTGAAGCGCGACACCGGGGGTAGGAACCAAAAAACGGGGGTAGGAACCAAAAAAACAGGCCCCCCGTTTCCGGGGGACCCATTTAAGCGCGACACCGGGGGTAGGAACCAAAAAACGGGGGTAGGAACCAAAAAAACCGGCCCCCGTTTCCGGGGGGACCCATTTAAGCGCGACACCGGGGGTAGGAACCAAAAAACGGGGGTAGGAACCAAAAAAACGGGCCCCCGTTTCCGGGGGGACCCATTTAAGCGCGACACCGGGGGTAGGAACCAAAAAACGGGGGTAGGAACCAAAAAAACGGGCCCCCGTTTCCGGGGGGACCCATTTAAGCGCGACACCGGGGGTAGGGACCAAAAAACGGGGGTAGGAACCAAAAAAACGGGCCCCCGTTTCCGGGGGGACCGATTTAACCGCGACACCGGGGGTAGGAACCAAAAAACGGGGGTAGGAACCAAAAAAACAGGCCCCCGTTTCCGGGGGGACCCATTTTAAGCGCGACACCGGGGTTAGGAACCAAAAAACAGGGGTAGGAACCAAAAAAACGGGCCCCCGTTTCCGGGGGGACCCATTTAAGCGCGACACCGGGGGTAGGAACCAAAAAAACGGGCCCCCATTTCCGGGGGGACCCATTTAAGCGCGACACCGGGGGTAGGAACCAAAAAACGGGGGTAGGAACCAAAAAAACCGGCCCCCGTTTCCGGGGGGGACCCATTTAAGCGCGACACCGGGGATAGGAACCAAAAACGGGGGTAGGAACCAAAAAAACGGGCCCCCGTTTCCGGGGGGACCCATTTAAGCGCGACACCGGGGGTAGGAACCAAAAAACGGGGTTAGGAACCAAAAAAAAGGGCCCCCGTTTCCGGGGGGACCCATTTAAAGCGCGACACCGGGGGTAGGAACCAAAAAAGGGGTGTAGGAACCAAAAAAATGGGCCCCCGTTTCCGGGAGGACCCATTTAAGCGCGACACCGGGGGGAGGAACCAAAAAACGGGGGTAGGAACCAAAAAAACGGGCCCCCGTTTCCGGGGGGACCCATTTAAGCGCGACACCGGGGGTAGGAACCAAAAAACGGGGTAGGAACCAAAAAAACGGGCCCCCGTTTCCGGGGGGACCCATTGAAGCGCGACACCGGGGGTAGGAACCAAAAAACGGGGGTAGGAACCAAAAAAACGGGCCACCGTTTCCGGGGGGACACATTTAAGCGCGACACCGGGGGTAGGAACCAAAAAACGGGGGTAGGAACCAAAAAAACGGGCCCCCGTTTCCGGGGGGACCCATTTAAGCGCGACACCGGGGGTAGGAACCAAAAAACGGGGGTAGGAACCAAAAAAAAAACGGGCCCCCGTTTCCGGGGGGACCGATTTAAGCGCGACACCGGGGGTAGGAACCAAAAAACGGGGGTAGGAACCAAAAAAACAGGTCCCCGTTTCCGGGGGGACCCATTTAAGCGCGACAGCGGGGGTAGGAACCAAAAAACGGGGGTAGGAACCAAAAAACGGGCCCCCGTTTCCGGGGGGACCCATTTAAGCGCGACACCGGGGTTAGGAACCAAAAAACTGGGGTAGGAACCAAAAAAACGGGCCCCCGTTTCCGGGGGACCCATTTAAGAGCGACACCGGGGGTAGGATCCAAAAAACGGGGGTAGGAACCAAAAAAACGGGCCCCCGTTCCGGGGGGACCCATTTAAGCGCGACACCGGGCGTAGGAACCAAAAAACGGGGGTAGAAACCAAAAAAAACGGGCCCCCGTTTCCGGGGGGACCCATTTAAGCGCGACACAGGGGATAGGAACCAAAAAACGGGGGTAGGAACCAAAAAAACGGGCCCCCGTTTCCGGGGGACCCATTTAAGCGCGACACCGGGGGTAGGAACCAAAAAACGGGGTTAAGAACCAAAAAAAAGGGCCCCCGTTTCCGGGGGGACCCATTTAAGCGCGACACCGGGGGTAGGAACCAAAAAACGGGGGTAGGAACCAAAAAAACGGGCCCCCGTTTCCGGGGGGACCCATTTAAGCGCGACACAGGGGGTAGGAACCAAAAAACGGGGGTAGGAACCAAAAAAACGGGCCCCCGTTTCCGGGGGGACCCATTTAAGCGCGACACCGGGTGTAGGAACCAAAAAAACGGGGGTAGGAACCAAAAAAACGGCCCCCGTTTCCGGGGGGACCCATTTAATAGCGACACCGGGGGTAGGAACCAAAAAACGGGGGTAGGAACCAAAAAAAATGGGCCCCCGTTTCCGGGGGTCCCATTTAAGCGCGACACCGGGGGTAGGAACCAAAAAACGGGGGTAGGAACCAAAAAAACGGGCCCCCGTTTACGGGGGGACCCATTTAAGCGCGACACCGGGGGTAGGAACAAAAAAACGGGGGA